>NC_088215.1:14261327-14348827 GCF_036934945.1 Oncorhynchus masou masou
ATAACCATATCTCCACATTAAAACAATCCTTGCTGCTTTGTTCTGTGCAATCTGCAGCCTCCTAATTTCACTTGCTGATGCATTTCCCCAGACCACAGAACAGTAGTTCACCTGACTCTCAATTAATGCTTGTGTTATTTGCTTAAGAATCTTTCCCGGTAAATATTTATCTATCCTTCTGATCATGCATGCTGTTTTAAAATTTTCTTTACATAGATGAGTTATTTGAGACGACCATGATAAGCAGTTGTCTAGCTGCACTACTAGTAGTTTGGTTTCTGCCACTTCCTCAATTTGTACTCCCTTTTCATAGTGGAACAGGCCAACATAACTTTGGTTTTCTTGGTGTTTAAAACAAGTTTGTTCTGGCAAGCCCACTCCCTGATATTCTCCAAATCTCCTTGTAAAGCTTGCTGTACCTGTTGAACCGATTGTCTTGCTGTGTAAATTGTAGTATAATCTGCAAATATAATAGCTTGAGTTACAGATAAGGCATAAGGAAGGTCGTTGGTAAATATTATATAAAGAAGTGGCCCAAGGCAGCTGCCCTGCGGTATTCCACAGTTTAAAGCACGAGGGGAAGACAATTAACCATTGATAGAGGTGGACTGTTTCCTGTCAGTTAGATATGACTGTACCCAATTCAATGCTACCTCCTTAAGCACATAATGCATTCATTTCATCAAAATTATTTTATGATCCACTAAATCAAATGCTGCACTAAAATCTAAAAATAGTACACCCACAAATATACCATTATCCATAGCATTGAGCCGCTGGTCAGTCATGTCAACCAATGCAGTGGTAGTGGAATGGTTTTTGCGATAAGCATGCTGATTGGCTGTAAACAGATCATTATTTTCCATGTACTCCCATATTTGTCTACTCACAATACCCTCCAATATCTTATAGAGTGAAGGGAGTAGACTAACTGGTTGACTATTGGTAGGAGTAATGGGTTCTTTGCTGTCTTTCGGGATAGGACAGTTTCGCATGCTTCCATACATTTGCAAACATCCCTTTTTCCAGTGACCAATTAAATATGTATTTCAGTGGAGCTGCAATCTGGTTTGCAGCATAGCGAAGTAAAAAAATTGTCCATAAGATCATAACCTGTAGATTTACTATCGGGTACCATGTGTTAAGTAAGAGGTGAGCACTCGGGACATAGCTTGTCTCAACTGCCCTCTTCTCACTTTTGGTTTTAGACCGGCTTCATGCCAGCTGGGCAGACAAACAGCTCAGAGCGAAAGACACGTCAGAACTTTGTTTCAACTGAGAAATAGAAACCAAAACATTAAACAACTGTAACGTCAGTAATGTCCAATAATGACAAAATACCAACTTACAGTAAACATACAACAATACCCCTCAAGTGGAATGACGTAAAACCCTTGTGGTCAGGGAAGTAGATTAAAGGAAAGTGTGCCAGTAATGTCCAGTAATGTCCAGTAATGCCCAGTAATATCCAGTAATGCCCAGTAATGCCCAGTAATGCCCAGTAATGTCCAGTAATGTCCAGTAATGTCCAGTAATGCCCAGTAATGTCCAGTAATGTCCAGTAATGCCCAGTAATGCCCAGTAATGCCCAGTAATGTCCAGTAATGTCCAGTAATATCCAGTAATGCCCAGTAATGCCCAGTAATATCCAGTAATGCCCAATAGTATCCAGTAATATCCAGTAATGTCCAGTAACACCCAGTAATGTCCAGTAATGCCCAGTAATATCCAGTATTGTCCAGTAATATCCAGTAATGCCCAACACAGCACAACACAGTTTCAATCTGTGAAATAAAACCTAAACATAAAAAAACACATAATGATATACTTTACTATCATTAGCGGTAGGAGTTTTTCTTATTCACGAGACGTGACGAGGAAAAAACTCCAGGCTCTAGTTATAATTCATTAATATCCAGAGACCTAGTCGGGAAAATATCCTCAATAACTTATTCAATTTGACAGTAAAAGGAATGTTTTAGTCAGCATATTTTGATTGCTCGTGAAGAGATTCACCAGCTGAGGCCTCAAGGATCTGTTAGTTGGCATTGAGTTGACCGTAATAGCATAGTGATGTCACTCTCTTCCTCATCTCTCTGCTCCGGTCGCTCTGGTGTTCAGGCTGTTGTGTTTGCTTTGACAAACCCCTTCTACCACCCTGTGACATCACCCACCCTGAGGACAGAACACAGGTCCAGCTAGTAGGAGGAGATACAGACTGGGAAAGTCCACTCTTGGAGTCTCCTGAATATCTGTTGGATATTATAGACATAGTTGGATCATTCTCTCTCTTCTCTTTTCAGGGACGTCCTTCCCTTCACCCTGAATCTCCCAGAAGCCATTGCAGCCTCCAAGACTCAGAAGGACCTGGAGGAGGTGGCCCAACTCGGAGCAGGTACTACAGTAATAGAAGGGTAGAATGTGATCAACTCTATTTTCTTCTCTGCTTAAAGGGATAGTTTGGGATTCTGGCAATGAGGCCCTTTATCTACTTCCCCAGAATCAGATGAACTTGTGGATACCATTTATATGTATCTGCTAACTAGCATTAGCACAATGACTGGAAGTCGACAAAAACAGCCAGTCATTGCGCTAATTCTAGTTAGCAATTGCGCTAACGCAAATTAGCATTAGCTGGTGAAACTACTGGACACAGAGACATAAAAATGATATCCACATCAATTATCCGATAGTAAATTGATATAGAAGGAAACAGCATAATTGTATTTATTTATACATATATATCATATTGTTGAAGGCAATATATCCAAATGGGCTGTGTCTCCTTAAGTACATACATGCATAACGTACAAAAAAGCCCCCCATTCCACAGAGCGGCGTTTCTATGTGTACAGGTGCTGCGGCTACCAATACCGTCTATTAGCTTTATACGTTAGCTAACTCATGCTGACCGGTGCGGTCTGGTTTCATGGCAGGTTTAGTTAGTCACTCTATCATGATATTCTTAGTTTCCTTCTGTTGAAACTCCAGTGTGTGAGTCAGTTTCCTCCAGGCAGGCAGCATAACTCAGGGCTGAGGAGGAGGGTGTGGTGACTGGAGAATTATACACACAGGCACACACATCAGTCACAGGCTTACTCTGACCCCTCGTGTGTGTGTGTGTGTGTGTGTGTGTGTGTGTGTGTGTGTGTGTGTGTGTGTGTGTGCGTGTGTGCGCGTGTGTGTGTGTGTGAGAGAATCAGTCTACATGAGTATCTTTTCTTAGAATGCTGACACAATCATTTAGTGGAACTCTTTTCCAATAGATAGGTTCTATTTCAAATGGATATTTGTGTCTCTGTTATTTCCAAGGGAAGCAGACTTTGGCTCGGCTAAGTCATTTCAACTAACTACGAGGTCATGAAGTTTGTTCACTCACTACAGACACACTTTGTTGCAGTATACTCCATTACCGAAGGTTATGAATACATTACTGACACACAATTTAGCTCTGGGTACAGAGTCTGCCCAAGGCTCAGAAAGTAGTGGAGGAAGAAATGTCCTTTGAACTATCAGTAAATCTCTCTGCAGGTGATCCATCCAGGCTATTCCCTGTGGGGTCACTGCTAAACCCAGCCCAGGATGAGTGCACTCTGGGTGGGGTAAAGAGCAGGGAGAGGTTGCCTGTCTCAGTCTCGCTCCAGAGGTCATGTTTCTCAAGTGGGCATTTCATCAATACCACCGAGTTGTTTCCGTCCCTAGACTAGAGAGGTATGACGAGACCTTTGAAGCGGTGCCCGACATTGCTCCTTCGCTCTCTACCGTCCCAGATGTGTTGCTGTGCAGAGGGTGTGTGTGTGTTTGTGGAATTCAATGCATACAGAACGTGCTTCGCAGTCCTCTAAAGTAACTTATGGAATCATTTATAACAGTCTGTAGATTCTATTACATGAATGCCATTATTCTGTAAGTATTTCTTAGTGTGTGATTGTTTGTCTGGATGAGTTAGCACAGAGACTTGTGCACCAAGTGCCAGAAAACAATAGACTGATTCAGTGGATACAAGTGAAAAAACAGAAGAGACGATCATAACGGAAACCAATGTCCTGCATCGCAGCAGGAAACTCGGGCAAAGAGAAGGGAGGTGGAGGGCGATCAGGAAAGAGGAGGGCCTATACACTACTGTAGGCCTGTCCAGTGTGTAGACTCCTCCCACCAACCCTGTGGAATTAGCATGTGTGACTCCCTGTCCGTCTCTCTGTCTCTCTGGGTGTGTGTCTGTCAGGACAGCATTCTTGAATTAGTGCTGGGCGATGCAGGGCTGAGCTCACCACATTCTCCGCTGCCTCAGAAGAGCGTAGGATCACAGAGGAGCAGAGAGAAAGAAAGAGAGGGATATAAAAAGGTTGACTGCCTAACTACAGTGCTACTGGCACTATATTGTGGATGTGTCAGTGAACTGGAGGATAAAGTAAGTGGGAATGGGGTGTTGATGGTAGTTCCTGTGGGTGTTGATGGTAGTTCCTGTGGGTGTTGATTGTAGTTCCTGTGGGTGTTGATGGTAGTTCCTGTGGGTGTTGATGGTAGTTCCTGTGGGTGTTGATGGTAGTTCCTGTGGGTGTTGATGGTAGTTCCTGTGGGTGTTGATGGTAGTTCCTGTGGGTGTTGATGGTAGTTCCTGTGGGTGTTGATGGTAGTTCCTGTGGGTGTTGATGGTAGTTCCTGTGGGTGTTGATGGTAGTTCCTGTGGGTGTTGATGGTAGTTCCTGTGGGTGTTTATGGTAGTTCCTGTGGGTGTTGATGGTAGTTCCTGTGGGTGTTGATGGTAGTTCCTGTGGGTGTTGATGGTAGTTCCTGTGGGTGTTGATGGTAGTTCCTGTGGGTGTTGATGGTAGTTCCTGTGGGTGTTGATGGTAGTTCCTGTGGGTGTTGATGGTAGTTCCTGTGGGTGTTGATGGTAGTTCCTGTGGGTGTTTATGGTAGTTCCTGTGGGTGTTGATGGTAGTTCTTGTGGGTGTTGACGGTAGTTCTTGTGGGTGTTGATGGTAGTTCCTGTGGGTGTTGATGGTAGTTCCTGTGGGTGTTGATGGTAGTTCCTGTGGGTGTTTATGCATTTTTTGTGTGCGTTTGGGTCAAGGTTAGAGCTAGGCGGTTTGTAGGTTTCTGTGTATGACGGTAGATATGTGTCTGTGTATGAGGGTATGTATGTGTCTGTTTATGAGGGTATGTATGTGTCTGTTTATGAGGGTATGTATGTCTGTGTATGAGGGTATGTGTCTGTTTATGGGGGCATGTATGTCTGTGTATGTATGTATGTATGTGTCTGTTTATGAGGGCATGTATGTCTGTGTATGAGGGTATGTATGTATGTGTCTCTTTATGAGTGTATGAGTCTGTGTATGAAGGTAGGAAGGTGTCTGTCTGTGTGTTTGAATGATTACCATGACTTTGAGTGTTATTGGGTCAGGTTGTGGTTAGGCAGCTCTTGGAGGTTTTTCAATGTATACAGTGTGTGGACTCTGTTAATGATTCCCAATCTCTTCTCTCCTGTTAGGATTCTGGCACTCTGCTCTAGGCAGCCTGCGAAGGACAACCACTCCCTCTCGCCCTCCACCACAGCGCCCTGACAGAGACGGTGACATCCAGGGTGCAGAGAGGACACAAGAGAAACAGAGTGCGACTCGCCACAGCAGCGTTCCTCCAGCTCGTCCCCCTTCCTCCTCCTCCTCTCGCCTGGAGAGAAGCCAGTCCAACGGGGCTCTTTGCTTCGTCAATCCCCTCTTCCTCCAAACTCACCGGTGGCTTGAGGAAGACCCTCAGTCCTCTTCCTCCTCTCCTTCCCCCTACGCCACACACTCCACCCCCAGCCCGGGGACTACCGGTGGGACGTCTTCGGCCCCTGTCACGGACCCCAACGTGAAAAGGAAGTCACGCCCCCCTCGGCCCCCACCCCCCCGTTCCCTCCTATTCCCGCCCCCGTTCCCTCTCCCAGCGCCGCCAAGCTCCTCCTCCCCCCACCCCTCTTCCGCAGAAGCCCAAGAGCAGCATGCCCGAAAAGCCCACAGCCATTGTTGTCACCAGGCAACCACTGCAACCCTCATCCAATCAGAACCTTCGCCCGACCCCTCGCCCTCCCATGGGTGCCAGCCATTCCAAAAAGACGACCAGCAGCGCCGCCATCCCTGTGCCCCACCAACACCCTCAACACCCTCCTCCCCCACGCCCCAAAAAACCTGACATCGACGCCCACCGGTGCCACATCGCTCTTGATGATGAGACTATCGCCAAGGCTCTGTCCCGTGCCAAGCTTCCCCCGTGCCAGACACCGGCCATACCCGCTCCCTCCATAGTGGGAAATGGTGCTGGTAGCCCCCCCAGCCCTCCGGGTAAGACCCCCAGGCGAGAGGGACAGGAGGGGAGGCTGAGCGACATGTCCATTTCCACCTCTTCCTCAGATTCTCTGGACTACTCCCACCCTCCCCTCTCCCTCCCCGCCAGCCCCCCTCTCAGATTACGACATCACCTTGGCAACAACGAGGACAGCAGCGAGGACGAAGACCTCTGTGACGAAGAAGAGGAAGACTACGGCGTCAGCCTGGAGAACGACCTGGAACAGGGCCTCCGTCCTCCCTTCAAAGCCCGCCGGAGAGGGGTCGGAGTCGGGGTCAAAGTTGCGCTGAGCTTCCGGAAAGTTTCTGGAGTCTTCAGCACCTTCATGACCCCAGAAAGGCGAGCCGTGAGGAGGATAGCGGAGCTCTCCAGGGACAAGAGTTCCTACTTTGGATGCCTGGTTCAGGATTATATCAGTTTTGTACAGGAGAATAAGGGGTGTCATACGTCAGGCTTAGACCTCCTGCAGACCCTCAGACAGTTCATGACCCAGATGAAGGCCTACCTGACGCAGAGCTCCGAACTGGACCCGCCCATCGAATCCCTCATACCCGAGGATCAGATAGGTGAGTGTGTGTGTGTGTGTGTGTGTGGGGGGGGGGGGGTTGTCTTTATAGCCTACTGTACATATCATTGAAACTCCGACTACAAGGAAGCTGGTGTGTGGGTAGATACATACGTACTTCACATGAACGTCTGTATGAGTGATTTGCTCATGTTGGCTCTCTCTCCAACCACTTCAGCTCTAATAGGGAAGTAACATCTAAAAACTAGTTTCACAGTGACCTAATCCATATTTGCCGTGCTAAACTGTCAAGACTTAGCCTGTACATGACGAAAATCAGCCCAGCCATTTGAAGAACTCCCTATTAGTCCATGTTAAGACAGACTGGTTATAGAAACTAGTGTTGGGTTACGGAGATGCCAGTGAGATGCCAGTGAGATGCCAGTGAGATGCCAGTGTACCCTCCCTTCCCTACAGTCAGTTATTCCTGGCCTCTCGAGCTTGGCACAAATTCACACAGTGGTGCCAACTGCCAAGCTACATTTGTGGTTCAATTGGAATGGCAAAAATGCCAATTATCTCCCAACCTAAATCCATAAATGTCAGGGATTATTTTAATGTGGGACCAAATATGGTATGAACTTACTAGTGACAGAAAATAGGCCTAGTTAGAGAAGGAGGCTACAATACGTAGTCCTCATTTTGACGACACTGAGCTGAAGCAAGCAAGTGCTAATGTTTGACAATGAAATTGTGATGGAGGCTGACTTAGTCTCTCTCTCTCTCTCTCTCTCTCTCTCTCTCTCTCTCTCTCTCTCTCTCTCAGCTTAGGGGTCTAGAAACAGAAAACTTAGGTCATGGGGCAGACGACTGTATAATATAAACCAATGTCTTACAGAGATTATCTTCCTAGAAGTATGCAAGGTAATAAACACAACGATAAAAGACTACCAATGCTCTCGACAGGCCTATGCATGCATTTACTAAACCAGGCACAGTAACATTCTACCACCCAAAGGACAGTAACATAGGCTAGGATGTTCCGTGTTTGCCACCAGATACAATGTTTACAAGGTTTAGTCTCGACTTGTAACACCAAGTGGATTCCTGTATAGACAGACAGACTGGCGTAATGGTCAAAGACGCAGGCTATGGAAGGCTTTCAGGAATAGAGAAGTGAAGCTTGGACCGTGCTCCCCTACACTCACTGTTGACATACTATGTCATTTAAAAGTCCAAACTGGATCAATTTACTAGTAATTGAGGTAAGGGGGGGGGGGGTAGAGTTTTACTGGTAATTGAGGTAAAGAGTGAGCATGGGGGTAGAGTAACCAAGTGTGTGTTTATAAAGGGAACCAGAAAAAGACTGTCAACACACACAGACGCCCACCGACACACATACACATACAACATACAGGTTGGTTTTACTATCCAAGTGGGGACCAAAAAATTTATTCTCATTCAAAATCTTATTTTAACCCTAACCCCACCCCTTAACCCTAAAACTAAACCTAACCCTAACTCTATAGCCAGTTTGTGCTGTTCTGTGAAGAGAATAGTACACAGCATTGTACCAGATCTTCAGTTTCTTGGCAATTTCTAGACTGACAAGTTTCAGAAGAAAGTTCTTTGTTTCTGGCCATTCTGAGCCTGTAATCGAACCACAAATGCTGATGCTCCAGATACTCAACTAGTCTAAAGAAAGCCAGTTTTATTGCTTCTTTAATCAGGACAACAGTTTTCAGCGGTGCTAACATAATGGCTATAGGGTTTTCTAATGATCAATTAGCCTTTTAAAATTGTAAACTTGGATTAGCTAACACAACGTGCCATTGGAACACAGGAGTGATGGTTGCTGATAATGGGCCTCTGTACGCCTATGTAGATAATCCATAAAATATCTGTCGTTTCTAGCTACAATAGTCATTTACAACATTAACAATGTCTACACTGTATTTTTGATCAATTTGATGTTATTTTAATTGACAAAAAAATTGCGTTTTTCAAAAACAATGACATTTCTAAGTGACCCCAAACTTTTGAACGGTAGTGTAGGTCATAAGGCCTTTCCACAAATAGAAGAATGAGTCAGATTTTTCACCTGAGTTATAAATGGGAAGCATCAAGTTGGCGTTTCCACTCACTACAAAATATGGTGATCAGAAGAAGCCGAGTGGTCGGCAGTGGGAGAAGATAACACCAGATGGATTTTGGCCGACAAATTTTATAATCGATGAAACATTTGATCTCCATACAGTTTTCTGTTTCCAAAACTAGAATCTGTAACAAACAGAGTGGACTGCGTTTTGTAGACTTTACCTTTTGCTAAAGTTGTAAAATAAGTTGTTGTTTAGAAGGAGTGCAAGGGTGAATTTGAGTTATTGCACACACGCACTTCACGGAGTAGGCGTTCCTTAACGGAAATATGCAAATAAATACTAGAATGCGCCAATAGGATCTCACTAGCTCATGCTTGGCTCTGCCCACCTCCCTTGCTTGTTCTGCACACTATGATGGATTTGCTCCTATTGGAAACGACAGGCTCTGGTCTATCTTGAGTTGGTTATAAAAATCTTTGGCCTTTCATTGAGGGCCTCGTTATACCCTAACACAGTGGTGTCAAGAATCTCCTGGTTCACAGGCCACACCAGGCCTGCAAGTCACATTATGCTGGCTTGCAAAGTGATGTGTAATTCCTATTGGAATCCAGCCAGAGTTAGGATTTCCAACAAGTGGAATTGTTAATCACCTGTAACCTGCATTCAGAATGACTGCTAGGGTTGGGAAGACTGCATATTGAGACTACCTCAATCATCTAAACTGGAACAACCATCTCAGTAACGGGTGCAATAAATCCAACAGATTAGATATTTAGAAAACAGTAGGTTATTTATCTTTGTGTAGCAGAAGATGTATCAACCAATCAATGTACATGCAAAAACACAGATATTACAGTAAAACAAACCATTCTGAAAATCTCCCTTCAAAAGAGCATGCTGGGAAATAGTATATTATTATTTCTTGTATTTTTATTTATTTATACCTTTATTTTGACAGAGTCAATGCTGAGACCAAGGCCTCTCTTCCAGATGAGCCCTGTATAGCACCACAATACACATCAGAATACAATAAACACAATAGACCACATATTCTTATACACAATAACATATGTGTTATTATACACAACAATACACCAAAAGAAAATAACTAGACACATTCTTCAGTATAAAGGTCCCCTAACAACCATCTGAGATGCCCTAGAGGCACCAATTCCACCCATTTTAAAGTGCATTGTAGTTCATTCTACCTAACTGTCTAGACGCCAAAGGATTCCCCAGAGTTAACCAACCCTGTGAACGGCTAACTTGTCATTTTAAATCGTAACAGTGATGAAAGTCGGCTGGTTCTATGTAGAACCCTTCTTGTCTTCAAAATAATCATCAAATAACCCTTTTACCCAAACCAGTAAAGGATGTTAAATGTCCTAGATAGAACCATTTGCCTAACAAAGGACCCTTGTCTTCCAAAAAGGGTTCTTCTGATCCAACTGGTTCTTGGTAGAACCCTATCTCTCCACAAATAACCTTTTTGGAACTTTTTTTCTAAGGGGTGTAGCCCATTGTAAAGGCTAACAGAGGAGGTATAGCAACATAACAAACATTGCCCAACATACAAAGGAGTCAAGGCCAGTCCTGAGAGGAGACAGGAAACCAGCAGTAAGGAAGTGTAGAGGGACGTGTGTGTGTGTGTTTACTTCATGTTTCTGAACTATTAACCTGTGTGTGTTTATCCAGCTCTCGAGTCCATGTTAATATTCTACTTACCTCTCCATGTATTCAGAATCATATTTAATTTATTAGTCGTAGCCGACAGTAAAACACTACCCAGTTTTTACCTTGGTTGACATTGCTTTGCTAAACTGGCTCATTTACATATAGGAATTTAGTGCTGTGTAGTCTGTAGGGAGTGGGGAGTTTTCTAACATTACACTTCCCCAAACCTCCCTCCCTCTCCTTTCTTTCTTTCTTTCTTTCTTTCTTTCTTTCTCTCTCTGTGTACTCCTCTCTCTCTCTCTCTCTGTGTACTCCTCTCTCTCTCTCTCGCTCTCTCTCGCTCTGTTTTCCTGGAAAACCCAGCATTGCTCATGTCAAACACCAAAAAGCTGTCCTCCTCCTCTAGACTTTTGCTACTCTCAGGTTTTCCACACAATAGGCCACTAGATTCATTTGGATGAAGGCTTTGCATGATAAAGTGGCAGTAACAAATGAAAATGTATACAAATGTTGATGATGTTATAACATGAGAATAACCAGTTGAAATAATAGAGACGATTAAAACTAAGGTTCTGTACCCAGCTGCCGGCTACAGTTCACGGGCTCTGTCACCGCTAGTTAACCAACAGCAATGACTATTTGCTTGACACTGATTGTATACAGTTTGTGATCAGATGAAAAATAATAGAATAGGCTACGTGATGGATGGAGGCTATTGTTTTATCCAACTGTGTAGTTTGTGTTCAAGCATGTATTATTCTCCTGAGGATCTTGGGGTGATGTCCATTAGTGTGCAGGTTCAGCTATGGTTATGGCTGGGTTACGTTTTAGGGCGAGGCAGTGGAAGTAGCTCTTCACAGCGTACGCGCACCATTGTACAATAAAATGCCATTGCATGGTCAAACTGCATCTGGGTCAGTTGAGTTTTTCAATGGTTGTGGATGGTATTTATTGTACTGCATGACGTTTTACAGCTTTTACGTTTACCGTTTCATTGCGAAATTTTCAGTTGCGTGAGATTTATCCCTCTAAAAAGTTTTAAACGCAAAGCTCTTACGTAACGGAGAGTTTTACCACATCCTCCTAATTGTGTGAAACATTGATCGAACTCCAAAAAGACGAAGAAAGCCCTGCACACAGCAGTGTGTCTTGATTCAGTTTAGGTTACAAGCCAGTGTGGGGAAGCAGTCACTAACTCCCAATGTGTCTGTGTTTTATCTCTAGACTCTGTCCTGGAGAAGGCCATGCACAAATGTGTGTTGAAGCCGCTGAAGGGCGTAGTGGAAGTGGCCCTGCACGACTTCCAGGTGAGCTTTGTCTTCAATTGCAGCACCTGAAAGTTAGTAGAACGTTAGTCAAGGAGCTCATGTCTTTTAACAGGATATATTTTATATGCAGTGTTTACACTAAGGAGAATCCTGAAGTTGATGTCATCATAACCACAGGTCTGAGAGGTTCTCCCATTCTAGTAATTACATTTCTATGATAGAAATATAATAAATAGAAGGAACAATGATCATAGAAATATAATGAATAGATGGCGATCATGACCATGAAGATGATTCATAACCTTGTTTGTGTAGTAATTCTATATCTATAATCACAACCTTGACCTTCCTCTCTCAACTCTCCCATTTAAGCACTGGGGCTTTGTCACTTCTAATAACAACATTTCTACGGTCATAACCTTCTCCTTCCTCTCCTCCTAGGTGAGCAGTGGAGGCTGGCAGCAGCTGAGGGAGAACCTGGCCCTGGCTAAGACCCGGAGGCCCCAGGACCTGGGTGTGGACGGGGCTGTGCCCCCTGACCCCATGGCCATCGAGAAGATCCGCCACAAGTTCCACAACATGAGGAAGATGTACTCTCCGGATAAGAAGGTGTCGCTGCTGCTCCGAGTGTGTAAACTCATCTACACCATCATGCAGGATAACTCAGGTAGGTGGGATGGGTGTAGAATGTGTTTTGGGAGGGAGGGTACATGTACAGTCATGGTCATTTGAGAATGACACAAATATACATTTTCACAAAGTCTGCTGCTTCAGTGTCTTTAGATATTTTTGTCAGATGTTACTATGGAATACTGAAGTATAATTACAAGCATTTCATAAGTGTCAAAGGCTTTTATTGACAATTACATGAAGTTGATGCAAAGTGTCAATATTTGCAGTGTTGACCCTTCTTTTTCAAGACCTCTGCAATCCGCCCTGGCATGCTGTCAATTAACTTCTGGGCCACATCCTGACTGATGGCAGCCCATTCTTGCATATTCAATGCTTGGAGTTTGTCAGAATTTGTGGGTTTTTGTTTGTCCACCCGCCTCTTGAGGATTGACCACAAGTTCTAAATGGGATTAAGGGTCTGGGTAGTTT
Source organism: Oncorhynchus masou masou (assembly GCF_036934945.1). Taxonomy (NCBI): domain Eukaryota; kingdom Metazoa; phylum Chordata; class Actinopteri; order Salmoniformes; family Salmonidae; genus Oncorhynchus; species Oncorhynchus masou. The sequence goes on from NC_088215.1 coordinate 14,274,305, forward strand.
CCTGGCCATGGACCCAAAATATCGATGTTTTGTTCCCAGAGCCACTTAGTTATCACTTTTGCCTCATGGCAAGGTGCTCCATCATGCTGGAAAAGGCATTGTTAATCACCAAATTGTTTCTGGATGGTTGGGAGAAGTTGCTCTCGGAGGATGTGTTGGTACCATTCTTTATTCATGGCTGTGTTCTTAGGCAAAATTGTAAGTGAGCCCACTCCCTTGGGTGAGAAGCAACCCCACACATGAATGGTCTCAGGATGCTTTACTGTTGGCATGACACAGGACTGATGTTAGCGCTCACCTTATCTTCTCCGGACAAGCTTTTTTCCGGATGCCCCAAACAATCGGAAAGGGGATTCATCAGAGAAAATGGCTTTACCCCAGTCCTCAGCAGTCCAATCCCTGTACCTTTTGCAGAATATCAGTCTGTCCCTGATGTTTTTCCTGGAGAGATGTGGCTTCTTTGCTGCCGTTCTTGACACCAGGCCATCCTCTAAAAGTCTTTGCCTCACTGTGCGTGCAGATGCACTCACACCTGCCTGCTGCCATTCCTGAGCAAGCTCTGTACTGGTGGTGCCCCGATCCCGCAGCTGAATCAACTTTAGGAGACGGTCCTGGCGCTTGCTGGACTTTCTTGGGCGCCCTGAAGCCTTCATCACAACAATTGAACCGCTCTCCTTGAAGTTCTTGATGATCCGATAAATGGTTGATTTAGGTGCAATCTTACTGGAAGCAATATCCTTGCCTGTGAAGCCCTTTTTTTCAGGTAATTTGCTTGGCAAAGAGGGACTTTGCAATTAATTGCAATTCATCTGATCACTCTTCATAACATTCTGGAGTATATGCAAATTGCCATCATACAAACTGAGGTAGCAGACTTTGTGAAAATTTATATTTGTGTCATTCTCAATTCTTTTGGCCACGACTGTGCAGAGAGTGTGGATGAGTTCCACATATTTGTCTATAGTGTATCTGGTTGTGTATTACACACGATTGGGATCAATTCCATTTAAAGTCAGTAAAGTCAGGAAGGAAACTAAAAAGCACTTTTTCTTAATTATTTTGTTTGATAAAACTTTTTTTTGAAATTCTATTGACCCCCAACCTTGTTTTATCTGCATGCTTCTGAGTATGTGTGTGTTTTCATCTGACCACAACTTTCCTATACCTCACCTTGCCTTTCCCCTTTGTACAGGGAGGATGACTTCCTGCCCATGCTGGCCTACGTCCTGGCCCATTGTGACATCTCTCTCTCTCTCTCTGTCTCGTCTCATCTCTTCTTTCTCTCTCCTCTGACGCTCTCTCCCTCTCTCCTCTCTTTTTTTCTTTCTCTCTCCATCTCTCTACTCTCTCTCCCCTCTCTCTCTCGCTTTCTTGTCTCATCTCTTTTTTTCTTTCTCCTCTCTCAATTCCCTTCCATTCAATTTGCTTTATTGGCATGATGTAACAATGTACATATTGCCAAAGCTTACTTTGGAGATTTACAGTATTAACATAATAATAATAATAATCTGTCTCTCTCAGGGAGGATGTACGGAGCAGATGACTTCCTACCGATGCTGACCTATGTCCTGGCCCAGTGTGACATGCCTCAGCTGGACACTGAGATCCTCTACATGATGGAGCTGCTGGACCCCTCACTGCTGCATGGAGAGGGTAGGTCTCCCATCACGTCATGAAACTGGATTCAATACCACAGTATACAGTTTGCGATATAGTCGCGTATAAACCAGAATGTATTCTTCACCAACATGCAAACCGTATACGTCATTTTCTACCTCGTATGGCCTCGTTGACACATTAACACGACCACAGTCAAACCCACAGCATGCCCATATTGACGTGTACTATATTTCTCTTCCTGGGTCTCCTCCTTCCCTGCCTGCTCTCCCCTTCTCCCCAACCCTCCCTCTCCCAGGTGGCTACTACCTGACCAGTGCGTACGGGGCCATGGCTCTCATCAAGAACTTCCAGGAGGAACAGGCAGCCAGGGTCCTCAGCTCAGAGGCCAGAGACACCCTGCACCAGTGGCACCGCCGACGCACCGCCCAGCGCACGGCACCCTCCGTGGACGACTTCCAGGTATCGCCCTGAACCCCATCTGACCCCCAGGCAGTGAGTTTGAAAGAACGCCCCCCTAAAATGCCTTCCCCGAGACAGGGGAGACAATCTGCATGGCTCCAGTGTGAAGTTTCCCTTAAGTACAGATCTAGGATCAGCTTTCTTTCCCCCAATCCTAACCTTAACCATTAGTGGGAGGAAATGCAAAACTGACCCAAGATTAGCGTCAAGGGGCAACTTCACTCAACACCAATCTGCATGAGAAGCGCCGGTGATGACATGCCGAGACTATCCCTCTACATCTGGATCTGTATTCAAAAATGATCTGGAACTATGAAGACACTTTTGGAAGAAAAAAATGTGTTTTTGATTTCCGGGTTAGGGACGGTCAAGAAGGGAGTGATATTGAGAAGGAAGCTGAAAGGTAGATGAGAGAGGACTAATCTAATGCATGTGATTGTGTACTAATGACGCGTTGTCTTGGTTTCCTCTGTTCGCTCTATCTTCCTGTAAAGGCCATACAAAGAATAGAGGCTATAGAGCCGTATCAGCGCTCCTTCACCTTTCTCCCTGTGTGTCTTCAAAAAAACAAAAACATTCCTGTGTATTTGTGTCTCAGTTCTGATCCTGCATGAGCACCTGCATATAACTGATATCCGTGTTCTCTGTCTCTCTTTGTGTCATTTTCTCCCATGTGTTTTTGCATGAGTATATTTTATATCTGTTTTGCATGTTTGCATAAATGTATTTTTGTATGAATGATACCTGTATCACATTCCTTGTATCCCTTCTCCTTCAGAACTACCTGCGAGTCGCCTTACAAGAAGTCAACAGCGGCTGCACAGCCAAAACCCTCCTCGTCCACCCGTACTCCACCACCGAAGAAGTATGCTCGCTCTGCGCCTACAAGTTCAATGTTCATGACCCCGAGAACCACGCCCTCTTTCTCATCACTGAGGCAACCAGTCAGCAGCTAGCCCCGGACACACACCCCCAGCGAATCAAAGCGGAGATACACAGCCACCCAAACTCGCAACCCTTCCATTTTGTCTATCGCAGAGTGCCCAACCTTAACTTGTGTATACCAGCTATCCCAGCTAACCAGCACAATGGCAACTGCCTAGCCAATTGGATGAATTAAACTGAATGAAAAAGAAATAAAACGTTATTGATCCCTAGAGGGGACATTGGATTTTTCACTAGTGTACAAACGCATACAGGGACAGACTCATACATCAGAACACATAGACCTGAGAGAGCACTGATGGATGGTGGAACAAGTACAATACCTGACTGCTGAGATTGAGGCAGTCCTAATATGGACCCCACGCGGGTATGATGGAGTGATACTGAATGGTGATACTGGGGATGTCCTAATATGGACGTGTATCCATAGAATGGTAGTGAATGGCGGAAATTGAAAAATTGCACTGTATGTTTCAACTATAGGGTCAGTGAATGTTGCTGTGTGTTGTGAAGGGATCCTAGACTACTCAATGGAAAAAGTAGTTTCTATTCTTCTTAAAAGGAGACAGAAAGAGGAAGCAGGTAGGGAGAGAAATGTCTGGTGTCTGCATGCATTTCACTCGCTTTTTAGGGATACGGCACGTGAGTGTCAGGAATTGGTTGGTCAAGTCCAGTGTGGAGTCAGCTAGTGACCACTCTGCAGAGCTGACTCCAGGGCAAGATTCATGACAATAAACACCAAGCTACATTTAGCATGCTTGAAATTTAAAGGCTATTTCTGATTGAGCCGACAAATGCAATTTACGGTGAATGCAGTCTCCATAAACGTGGGAACATTGCCATTAAATGTAAATTGTGCTATAACTTTCAACTTCAGCGATTATGGATTGAATCGAGCCACCCCACTGGGCACAAACTGGTTGAATCAATGTTGTTTCCACGTTATTTTAAAACGAAAAAAATACGTTGAAACAACGTGGATAGACAACAAATTGACGTCTGGGCCCAGTTGTCCTGGTGGGATGTGTGAAGAAACTAAACAGATGCTTTGACAAGGTTGGCTGGACTTTTCATGTGGATTTGGCGACCCCTATAAGATATTTGCAGAATGGCTTGCAGCAGTATGGACATCATGTCAACTTGCGTACTCTTAAATCTACAACCTAACTGCCATTTGCAACGCCATTATATTCAAACAAAAGCAGAAAAAAACACACTGCTCTTGCTGGTTTTACTTGTATTGAATTATTATGCTTTAATAAGAGCAAGAGCAATGTGCAGGTTTCTCTTTTCTTCGAGGTTATCATATTCCCCTTGCACCTGCAACCAGATAACTCAGATGTGCGAGTGCTTTTTTTGAAATAAGAAATGCAATTATATCAAATTATATAACTGTATATATTTTTTCCTGTAGCATTTTGTATGATTATTTTGCTGTAGTTGCTGGTCAACTGTAGACAACGTAAAAGTGTAGATTGTGTTTTTATAGGAAAATGCTATTTTATTTGGATTGAAAACGTAACCAGTGTGTTCCTGAGATCATTTCCCCCACATGTCGTTCGATTATATGCCAGTAAATTAAACCAATAAATATTTTGGAGACAGAATCTGAATTGACTCAACTAAACTTTTGTCTATATCAACTGCCTCAGCAAATGGGAATGACTGTATTCAAAGTTGTACTAGAAAGTTGAAATTGTATTGGTTGACGGGAATATACTATATTTGTTTCTGTCTGTTATCTATAGGGGTCACTGGCTGATTCCTTATCAGCTATTGAGAAGAAATGACAATCTAAACTAATTTCCCCTTGAGGATGACTAAAGTACAATCGCATCTCAGTCAGTTTTATTGTGTATTACTCAGAGGTTGGTGATCTCTAAGAAGAAAACGGTCAACAGTTTTATTGAGATACGTATTGTACAGTCAGTTGATATAATGGTAATTATTCGGTTACAACATAACCATTTCTAACCATTGTGATACTGTGATTGCTAACACCTGTATGATTTTTCCATCACTGTTTTGACAAGTAGAAAAGGATGAGTAGTGTGTTCGATTAATATTATGACACTTAATGCAATGCTTAAAACACTACTGCTAAACCAACCAAACTGTCTTTTCGATCTTGTATATGTTCTGGGGGATATTTTGTATTTATTTTTTGAACTTTTATGCAAAGAAAGTTGATGAAATGATGGGGGGGTTAAAATACACGAGATGGTGTTGGGTGTCCTCTCCCAAAAGCCCTGTAGTAGCCTTTCTTTGACTATTGCACCCATTACAACTAAAATTCCCCATTATGGTGTTCTTTTGTTGACCTTAGTGACCATTTGTTGTCATGTTGGACTAAAGTAGGAATGAATATACTTTAATAAGAAATACGATGCGTTTTCAAATGTTACTCTACAAACAGTTACGGTCTTTTTTTCTTTGAATAAAAACACCACAATGTAATCCATTTTAGCAGTTTTATTTGTCGATGACATTTAGCAAATCACAAATGTGAAACATGAAATGCAGAAATTAGTATTTGTGTAAAAATATCCATGATATAAACAAGAGTCGTTAAAGCTCGATCGGACACAGTGTTCTCCTCCTGGGTGCATTCAGTGGGGTTTGCGCCCTTTACGCATGAATCTCCTCTCTGTTCTTTTGCATGTTTTCGATCTGGTGTTGTTTGCCATAAGCATGTGGTGGCCAACACTTCGACTGTCTCTTGACTTTAGACTAGAGCCTTTTCAGACTCCAATGCGTGATTACATTTTTTTTTCTGAATGCTTAAACTCGAACAGTGATTCTTGAAGCACTATCTCTGAAACCATTAACACTTGTAGCCAAGGAATTTACCAAGTGTTGCCAAACTGAATGCACGTTCTCTGCTTTACACTCAGTTTGTAATTTTATAACACACTTTTTGCAAAACTGTAATCACAACTCACTGCAACTCACTACACTCAGTTTGCAATTTAATAACGCACTTCTAGCAAAACTGTAAACATTGGTCTCTACATTGCTACACTATTTCGCCAATTGCCTTTCCACATTGACACATGAAAACACTTTTAGATAATGAGTTAACTTACAAATCAGAGCTTCAGTGCTATAAATAGGCCACAGGTAAACATTTGGTTTGGACAACAATGGAGGCCAATATTGGACCGAGAGTAAGAGGGGTGAGAACTAGAGGAGGTGAAGAAGTAAGAGAAGGAAGAGGTGAAGTAAGACGGGGGAGAAGGAGAGGACGGGGAAGAGGAAGTGGAGTCAGGAACACAATAACTGATGGAATCATGTTGTCAGCCATGGGATGAGCATGAGGGAGGCTGGGCAAAGGGTTCATCTAAATCTGAGTCGCTATACTCTTGCAGGTATCATCCGGATATTTCGAGATGAGAACCGGTAAGTGACTAAGTGCTGTAGTCTTACTGGTACAGTAATATGTACTGTACTTTCATAATGAGAAGGATCTATCACTAAAACCATTCAAATGTTTTTACAGAACTGCAAGAAAACCAGTATCTGGTGGAAGAGGTCGACTGTTCACCCCAGAACAGGAGACCCACATTGTAAATATGATCATTGCAAATAACTGCATCAGACTCAGAACTGCAGGACCACATAATGGTAGATAACGCCATATTCTAAAACGTCAACAGCGTGAGTCTCTCTGCACGGTCTCGTCTACTGAAACGCAATAGAATGAGGATGAAGCAGCTGTACAGAGTCCCTTTCGAAAGAAACTCAGACCATGTAAAACAACTGAGATATGAATCCTATCATTGGTACTGGATGTGGAAGTGTATGGTGCTTCATCATATTGACTGATCCCTATCTTTTCCTACTGTGCTACATTGTTTTGTCTTGTCTCTTTCAGAGAGTCATGGAGCAAGGAGCAGATGCAGTGCATCATGAGCTAATATATGTGGACAAGGCAGGTTTCAACCTTGCAAAAACAAGGGGCCGCGACAGAAATATCATCGGACACCGTGCCGTCATCAACGTCCCGGGACAATGTGGTGGCAACATAACAATGTGTGCGGCTATTAGTCAAAATGGCGTCCTTCACCATCATGCAATCCTAGGCCCATACAACACTGCACACATTATCACATTTCTGGACCCCCTCCACAACAGTCTAATCCCTAATGACCAGGGGCCAGAGCTGCCCAGGTATGTCATCATCTGGGACAATGTTAGTTTTCACCGTGCTGCTGTGGTCCGCAATTGGTTCACAGGTCACCCACCCACTTTTCATTGGACACAATCTCCCCCATACTCTCTGTTCTTGAACCCTATTGAATAATTATTCTCAGCATGGCGTTGGAAAGTCAACGCATAGCCTTTCTACAGGCATTGGAGGAAGCTTGTGGAGACATCGATCAGGGGTCATGCCAGGCCTGGGTACGGCACTCCAGGCGATACTTTCTAAGCTGCCTAGCTCAAGACATCACAATTAAGGGGAGAAATTATTTTATTTTTTTATCAAAATATTCTAACATTCCTCAAACAACAAAAGCGTAGTAGAAGGAAACAAAAACATTTGTGCTAGAAAAAAAATCTCAGGAGCGCTTACAACCTGGTGCTTACAACCAGCATTTGTAGACGAGATTTTCAGGGACCTGCACGGGCGGGGTGTAGTGGTGTATATTGAGGACATTTTGATATACTCTGCTACACGTGCTGAGCATGTGTCCCTGGCGCGCAGAGTGCTTGGTCGCCTGTTGGAGCATGACCTGTACGTCAAGGCTGAGAAATGCCTGTTCTTCCAACAGTCCGTCTCTTCCTAGGGTATCTCATTTCCACTACAGGGGTGGAGATGGAGAGTGGCCGCATTGCAGCCGTGAGTTATTGGCTGACTCCCACCACCGTAAAGGAGGTGCAGCGGTTCTTATGGTTTGCCAACTACTACCAGGGTTTTGGTCAGGTAGCAGCTCCCATTACCTCACTGCTGAAGGGGGGTCCGGTGTGCTTGCAGTGGTCAGCTGAGGAGGACAGGGCTTTTAGTCACCTGAGGTCTCTGCTTACCTCGGCTCCCGTGTTGGCCCATCCGGATCCCTCTTCGGCGTTCATAGTGTAGGTGGACACGTCCTAGGAGCTGTGCTCTCAGCGCTCGGGTACACCACCGAAGCTCTGCCCCTGTGCCTGTCGTCAAGGCCTTGAAGGCGTGGAGACATTGGCTTGAGGGGGCTAGACACCCTTTTCTCATCTGGACTGACAACCTAAATCTGGAGTTCATCCGGGCAGCGAGGAGACTGAACTCTCCCCAGGCAAGGTGGGCCATGTTTTTCACCCGTTTTGTATTTACCCTTTCCGACAGACCAGGTTCCCAGAACATTAAGGCAGACGCATTGTTCCGGCTGTATGACACAGAGGAGCAGCCCATGGATCCCACTCCCATACACCCACCTTTTGCCTGGTGGCGCCAGTAGTGTGGGAGCTGGATGCGGACATTGAGCAGGCATTACGTGCAGAGCCCGCTCCCCTCCAGTGTCCAGCTGGGTGTCTGTACGTTCTGTCCGCTGTCCGCGACCGGCTGAACTATTAGGCCCACACGTCAACCTCCTCTGGTCATCCTGGGATCGGTCGGACGGTGCGCTGTCTTCGTGGGAAGTACTGGTGGCCCACTTTGGCTAAGGAGGTGAGGGTTTATGTTTCCTCCTGCTCGGTGTGCGCCCAGTGTAAGGCTCCTAGGCACCTGCCCAGAGGTAAGCTACAACTCTTACCTGTTTCACAACGGCCGTGGCCGCACCTATCGGTAGATTTCCTGACCGATCTTCCTCCTTCACAGGGTAACACCACGATCCTGATCATTGTGGATCGGTTTTCTCAGTCCTGTCGTCACCTCCCTCTGCCCGGTCTTCCTACGGCCCTACAGACTGCGGATGCCCTGTTTCCACACGTCTTCCGGCACTACGAGGTGCCTGAGGATATAGTGTCTGATCGGGGTTCCCAGTTCACATCGAGGTTCTGGAGGCCGTTCATGGAACGTCTGGGGTTTCGGTCAGCCTTACCTCAGGTTTTCACCCTCAGAGTAACGGGCAGGTGGAGAGAGTTAACCAGGATGTGGGTAGGTTTCTGAGGTCTTATTGCCAGGACTGGCTGGGGGAGAGGGCAGCGTTTGTATCCTGAGCAGAGATGGCCCAGAACTCGCTCCGCCACTCCTCCACTAATCTCTCTCCCTTCCAGTGTGTATTGGGGTATCAGACAGTTCTGGCTCCTTGGCATCAGAGTCAGACCGAGGCTCCTGCGGTGGACGACTGGTTCCGGCGCGTGGAGGAAACATAGGACGCCGCCCATAGGACGCCTTCAGTACCTCATGGACTGGGAGGGGTATGGTCCGGAGGAGAGATGCTGGGTTCCGGTGGAGGACGTGTTGGATCCTTCAATGCTGTGAGAGTTCCACCGTCTCCATCCGGGCTGCCCTGCGCCTCGCCCTCCGAGTCGTCCCCGAGGTCGGTGTCGACGCGCTGCTGGAACCACGCGGGGGGGGGATACTGTCACGACTTTGAAGTCGATCCCTCTCCTTGTTTGGGCGGTGTTCGGCGGCCGGCGACTGCACTGTGTGGAAAGACATTCAGCACATACTTGCTGTCAAAGTCAGCTGCCAACCGAAACTTCATGCGTAAAGCGACATTTCCTTTTCATGGGGAACCATTGCTCCTCAACGGTGATGTTCACTCCTGGCTTGTAAGAGGTAGCACGGTTCTGTACAAAAACATTCCAATCTTCTGATACTCAGGGGAATTTGTCAGTTTCCAGGCGCATGCGTCTGGTCGCTCTTGCATCAAAACGCAGGTATCGCATGATTTCTCTGAAGCGGTTCCGTGGCATGGTGTCTCGGAAGAAAGTGATCCCATACCTATCTGACCAGAGGCTCTCCAAAGGCGTGTTCTTACCTCTGTACAGTCCATACAGGAGCGCAATGAACGCTTCCAGCTCATCCACGTTTTGTCTCATTTTGCTCTGTGCGCCTCAGCCACAGTATGGTCCCTGATTTGCAGCAACATCTCCATGTCACATAAACAATGAAAGCAGTCGAATGCTCTGTCAATTAGGGTTTTGCGTAAGGTGTAGGGCCCGACTCCACTGGGATTCCATCCTGTGCTGATAATGGACTCGGAGCATTGTCAGCAGGCTCTTTTATCCAAACCGTGCCATCCATCCCCATCTCCTCTCTCTCCATCTCTGTTAGTGACGCCTGCACAGTGGGCATCGTTTGGGCTCTCTCGTGCCGAGGCAGATCAGGCTCCTAATCAGAATCGCAGCCAGAATCAGAATGTAATGAAGGATTCCCCCTTTCTTCATCCGAGTCGATCTCAGCATCAAGTTCCCCCCCTCCATCTGTCTCCATCTCATTCAAATCTCGTAGCGTTATCAGCGCTTCTCGCACCTCAATTCCTGGTTGTGTTATTGTACGTTTCGGTTTCAGTGTGTTAGAGTTGAGTAAATTCGAATCTGGTATCAGGATAAATATAACAATGAGTCACCGATTTTATACTATGTATTTTTATTAGCTAAGTAATAAATGGCAAATGCAACTTTCGTATATACGGGCTCACTGTAATACCACGCAGGGCAGAACAGAGAACTGACAAGATGTATATAAACAGTATTCTTCATACTGTGATAGACAGTTCCAACCCGTCTGTTGGCCTATCACAGTAGAGACTGGGCGTGATTTAAACTTGCTCAGCCTATTGCAGGCGCTCAGGCGGGTCCCCGCCTCTTGACGCTTCTTGTTGGTAGATGTAACTGTTGCTGTGAAGAACATCCAGGCTCTCATGCTCCATACCGTTATCGCGCACCTGGCTCCTGTTATTTAACAAAAGACCGCTTGTTCTGCAACACCCAGCTCTGAATGTTCCCCCCCCCCCCCCAAGTCATTGAACAGTTCGTCTTCATGCTACTCTGTATCATGAGAAAGGCCCATGGCCCTGACACTTTTAACAATGTTTCAAGTCAGCTATGTTGCATAACACATACATACATCCACACAAGCCAACCGCAGATAATATTCAATCATATATATGGTAATGGCTATAATGTAAAACACAGGATCCAACAAGTGTTGCCAACTAATTTTCAGGGTAAATTGCTAGTTAGGTTGATTTGTTGCTAAAAGTTGCTAAATGACGTTGTGATGTCATTCCGTAGAATACGCAATAACGTTACTCAAATTGCCTGGCCATCTCGGCAAAAAATATGATTTGACATTTGTTCAGGTACAGACTCCCACTTTTTTTCTGTACAATTTTCATTGAGACATGTTGATTGATGTTGTAAGTTCTGTTCAACATCAAACATTCGTGACCAACTATATTAATTGGATTTGGCTCGTCGAACCCGAACTACTGCTGCTGCAGTCAGCCAACAATGATTTTCAATTTGCTGAAATTGCTGCTGCCTGGACACGAGCTGAGCGCCTGCAGCTGACGTCACTCACAATGCACTTTTGCAGCCAGGCACGTGTGTTTTGACTAAGTGTGTTACAGAGAAAATCGTTTTTGTGTCATTTAGAGGGAAAGTGCGTGCATTTTAGCATTTGAGTCACTTTTCAAAAGTTGGTAAAAGTTCCAAACACATTTTTAAACTAGCTACATTTGTTGCTAGGTGCTGTTTGAAAAAGAAGTTGCCAGGGTAGTCTGAAAAGTTGCTAAATCTAGCAACAAAATTTGCTAAATTGGCATCACTGCTCGGTTTCGCTTCCAGGCCACCCCTCTTGTTTCTCCTTCTTCTGTGATAATAGCGGTCCGCAAACAAACGTTAAAAGGTGCATGCCACCACCTACTGAGCAGGAGTTTGTGGTCAATCACGGTTTACAACATTAGCTCCACATTTCTAAATCCTCCGACCCAATAAAGTATTTCTGAGTAAATGAAAAAGAGCCCCACTATTGTCTAATAGTACAGTTTATTTGAATGAATGTTATATTTTTTGTGAATGTTTTAATACTTATCAGCAATACATGTACAATATATAAAATAAACACTTTTATTAAATCATGTTTTCATTAATTTTAGAACGTTTTAATGAGTTTTTTTTTAAACGCCCCAAAAACTGTCAGCCTGTGCTTGTAGTGGTATATACAGAGTAACTTATAACCTATGTTGAATCATGCAAGGCTGATATTCAGTGTGGTGGTAAATGCATAAATCACTAATACAAAAAAACAATATATATATATATACGTATATATATGTTTTTACTTATCTGGAGTTAAAGTTGGTCAACCCTATTCACTAAATTCAAAGGTAGGAAAGATGATTTAGATTTTTTTTAAAATTCTTTTTTATTTAACTAGGAAAGTCAGTTAAGAACAAATTCTTATTTACAATAACTGCCTATGCCAGCCAAACCCGGATGACGCTGGGCCAATCACAGCCGGTTGTGATACAGCCTGGAATCGAACCAGGGTGCCTGTAGTGATGCCTCAAACACTGAGATGCGGTGCCTTAGACCGCTGCACTACTCAGGAGCCCATAGATTTAACCATAGAGATCCTCATTTTATTAAGGTAAACCTTTCAATATGGAGTTTTGTACTTCAGCTCTACCATGTTTTGTCCAATTGTATCTATGCTGTCTGGAGTAGCATTCTGTTCATTAGCATGTTCATATCACACCAATCTAAGGGTTCTATTGAGCCTGTATCGTTGAAGACTGTGCGAGTAATTGGGGAGGGGGGGGAGGTTGGTAAAGGTGAAAATGTCTTCAAATGGCTTATTCATTTATTCAGTCCCACCATAGTCCCCCAATGATGACACATCCTTGGTTAAACAAGAAAACGGAATAAGGTCATTATGTAAAACATAGCATCACCCTTCTCTTCAGTAAAGGCTACATCGACTGTAACGTCTTGACTTGACATTGATGTGCAAAACGATCAATTCAGTCGTCTGAATGCAAATCCCAGTCTGTACAGGGATCAAGTCAGTCGTCTGAATGCAAATCCCAATCTGTACAGCGATCAATTCAGTCGTCTGAATGCAAATCCCAGTCTGTGTCCGAGATAGCATCCTGTTCCCCTTGCAGTGAAGCACTTTTGACCGGAGCGAGTACAGAACTTGAGGATCGAGACGCCAAGAGGAACCCCATCAAGCGAGTCAAGACGTCTCTCAATCGTTGATTCTAGAACAAAGAATAGTATTACCACCATAGACATATAACACAACAAAATAATGTTCTCATTCCATCCCTATTCTAACAGAATTTTCCACTGAGGGGACACAGTATCCAATTATGAAAAGTTGACACACACACACACACACACACACACACAGGGATGGGGGAAAGTCAGTGAAGAGCCAGAAAAGTCATTATAAATAAATGACTAACATCATTGTACGCTTTGATGGCACCAGGACTTACTCTAGAGTCTGTAGTTTGTAGTGTGGGTCATCCCTGATGTCAGAGAGAATTCTCAGTCCTTCTTCTCCCGTGTCATTTCCCATCAGGCCCAGTTCTGTGATGCTGGAGTGGCTGGACTTCAGGGCTACGGCTAGGGAGGAGCAGCCCTTTACTGTGATCCCACAGCATCTCAGACTGGGGGGAGAGAGGGTGGAAAGAGAGAGAGGGTGAATGTGGGGAGAGAGAGAAAGAGAGTGGAGAAGGTCACCAGAGAGGGAGAAAAGACCTTCAATTTGTTTTGGTCAACAAGACTACATAAATTGTACAAGTGATTTATAAGTTAACAAATGACAAAGCCATTTTGTGAATATGCTTATAATAATTCATTGTTTGAAGAGCGTGCGGTGTGATATCATATAACGCTCATGGCTTGGGCTAACTCTCTCTAATGCTGTTACTTACAACAGTCTCTCCAGTGTACAACACCTGGACATCAGTCCCATGTAGAGAGTCTTCACACCGCGGTCTCCCAGGTCGTTTCCAGAGAGATCCAGCTCTTTCAGGTTTGTGAGGTTGGAGCTGAGAGCTTCGACCAGCTCCCTACAGCATTTCTCTGTCAGTTTACAGTCACTCACCCTGGGTGGGAAGAGGTAATTACATTGAGAAAGTTGCCCCCCCCCCCCCCCACACACACGTGCTAGGTTTGCAGAACTCACCTGAGGGTCTCAAGTGAAGACAAGCAGAACAAGACATCGGCCCAGTCATCCGAGTCGCCCAGATGGTTCCTGCTGATGTCCAGCTCTTTGAGGATAGAGTTGAAATGAAACCCTCGGACTAGGGTGATACCACAACTTGCCAAACTGGAGAGACAAGGGTAAAGAAAAAGAAACACAAGGTTCAAATACTTTCTTTCAGAGACTTCAGACAGCCTGGAGAGCTAGATGGGCGGACAGGGTTTGCACTTTTGCAACTATTCTATTGGTTCCATTGTGCCAAGGAAGGTCAATCAACCCAAGTCTGACAAGTACTTTAACTCATTTCAAATAGTATTTGAACCAAAGTCTGTCATCTTACATGGAGTAGGGGCTAGGGGAGATTGGCCCGTACACTCTTGGTGGGGTAAGCTAGCTTACATGAGTTTCTCCAGTTGACAGGCGGGCAGCCTGAAGGCTTTGCAGAGCATCTTGACCCCCTCGTCCTTCAGGTTATTGTTGCTCAGGTTGAGCTCCGTCAGACTGGGGATGTTGGCCAGACACCTAAACATGTTCTCACAGCATTTCTCAGTGAGCTGACAACAGTACAACCTGGTGGTGAAGGGAAAATGTATGGTACATTTACTACAGGGAACATTTCACTTTAGAATCAGTGAGGTGGAATGTGCGAGGGTACTACAATACTCCAGACAGTACTCACTCCAGTTTGTATATCTGGGTTGACTTCAGTATGTCCATGAGCATCTTCACCCCCCGGTCTCCCAGGTCGTTCATGCTGACGTCCAGCTCTCGCAGGTGTCTGGGGTTGTCTATCAGCAACACCACCAGAGCGCGACTCAGATCCAGGCCTAGCTTGCAGTTTGAGAGCCTAACAAAGATTATAATACTTTAGAAGACGTGGTACAGCGGTTAGTGCTGCGAACCCCAGCACAGATGTACAGCCTAGGCTACCAGAGTCGGCATGAGTTTAAATCCGACCCATGCCATTCTGACTTGCAAACTCTCCTGTCTCCTCTTCACTGTCCTATCTCAATAAAAATGCATTAAACCCTTAAAGAATATATTTATGTAAATTAGTTTAGAAGATAAACTATTTCCTTATGAGGAGAACTTAATTTGCATCAAACCACAGGATAAACCCATAGGGGAACTGAATTCAATGATGTTACAATTGTGTACACACGTGATCAGAACGGGTTTCCATTGACTCAATACTCACTTCAGGATCTGCAGTTTGCAATGAACAACCTTCAGTCCGTCAACGAGATGAAACACCCCCGATTCTCCAGGTTCGTTGCCGCTCAGATCCAGCTCTCGCAGGTGCGAGGGGTTGGATTTGAGAGCTTTGGCCAGAGCTGCAAAGCCATTCTGTTTCACCCTGCAGCCGGACAGTTTCAGTCTCTCCAGTCGGCAGTGTGGATTGGCCAAGCCGGCCGCCAACAGCTGCACTCCCGAGTCCTTCAGCGTGTTGAAACTCAGGTCCAGAGTTTTCAGATTGGACACCTTTGAGGTGAGCGCCGAGGCCAGACATTCACAGGATTTCTCTGTTAGTTTGTGATATGACAGCCTGGTAAGAAGTAGGGTTAGGGAATAAAAAAAGAACATTAAACCAACAGAACTGTGTAATGACCAGAAGACGGGTCTAACAAACCTGAATTACATCACAGGGAAGATAATTATCTTGTGTTATAGACATTTAATATTGGTAGTGTGCGCCAAAAGTTAGTGACACATTTTTTGCTTGTTCCATACTTCAACACTTTGGATTTAGAATGATACAATGACTATGAATCTAAAGTGCAGACGGTCGGCTTTACTTTAAGGGTGTTTTCAACCATAACGGGTGAACCGTTTAGAAATTACAGCACTTTTTGTACATAGTCCCCCCATTTTAAGGGACCAAAAGTATTGGGTGGAATTCACTTTTGTGACTTGAAGTAGTCAACAGTGAAGTATTTGGTCCCGTATTCATAGGACATAACTACATCAAGCTTGTGACTACAAATTGATTGGATGTATTTGCTGTCTGTTTTGGTTGTTTCAGATTATTTTGTGTCCAATAGAAATGCCTGGTAAATAATGTATTGTGTCATTTTGGAGTCACTTTCATTGTAAATAAGAATAGAAAATGTTTCTAAACACAATCATTTTAGTCCTATAAAATGGAGGGAATAGCCTATGTACAAAAAGTGCTGTAATTTCTAAACGGTTCACCCGATATGGATGAAAATGTTATTATATCACATCCAAAAGTGCTGGAGTACAGAGCCAAAACTACAACAAATGTGTCACTTTCCTAATACTTTTGGAGCTCACTGTAATAGCTGGTATTGTTAAAAGACCAGGTACATACGTGGCTGTCTGGGAAGCTTTGATCACTGGCAGCATCCTCAGAAGTTCCTCGTCTCCTCTCTTCTTTACTTCCAACCCAAGCATGTCTATCGGCCCAGACTCCGATGCCAATAACACAGCGGCCAGGTCAGACCAATGTGCACGTGGGTATTTGGCATCTGGGGGGATTCCCGTATTGAGAAAGCTCACACCATCCGTTTCTAAAGAGCTGTCACCCAGTTCCGTCAGGCAGTTCAGCAGGTTGAGGGTCCTCGGTGAAGCGGGATTCTCCATAACCTTCTTCTTGATATACTCAACCGTTTCCGTCAGTGTCTCCGACGAGTTGTAGCCGGCCTCTGCGATTGACTGGATGAAGCTCTGCGAGAAGCCCAGGAGGAACCGGAGGAAGAGGTCCAGCTTTCCGTTTTTGCTCTGCAAGGCCATGTCCACTGCATTCCTCAGGTTTTCATCTGGGCTGTTGCAGGATCGACTAAACCACATTGCAGCAAAGAACTCCTGAATGGTGGTATGCCCAAAGTAGTAGATCTTCTTTTGGTGCAGCCCAATATCCTCCCTGAAGATGGGTATGCTTACTTTTGCAAACTCTGACCCCTCATCACAGTTAATGTCGCACTCTTGTAGGTCTTCCCTGTAGAAAACCGTGTTGCCTTTCACCAACTGCTTAAAGGCTAGTTCCCCCAATTTAATAGCCATCTTCTGTGTATTCTGATTCTGTGTTTGCAACAGGGCGAGTAGGTCAGTGTACATTGGAGTCAGAGCTCCGGGGTCATATTCTTTATCGGATAGCCATGTCTGTCTAACGAGGACTGATGCAGAAATCGAACAGATAATAGGTATCTGGCACAAAACATAGAGACTTTTTGAGTACTTCAAGTGGTGGATAATTGCATTGGCCTGGTCCGTGTGAATGATTGCTCTTCTTAAGAACTCCTCTTTCTGAGAGTCCGTGAAGCCTTCGATTTCTGTCACTTCGTTGATGTACTGAAGAGGGATGTGATGGACTGCTTCAGGTCGAGAGGTAATCCATATGTGAGCGGCGGAGGGAAGAAGGTTACCGTTAATGAGGTTTGTCAGCAGTGTCGGCACGGAGGAGGGCTCTGTGACACCGGTCACTATCGGGCTGTTCTTGAAGTCGAGAGGACGTCGAAATTCATCCAGCCCGTCAAGAATGAACCCAACTCTAAAGTTCTCCAAGTTGTAAATTCCAGGTTCTTTCAATTCTGGGAAAAATTTGTAAAGAAGTTCAATCAGACTCAGTCTCTCCTTCAGCAAATTCAGCTCCCGGAAAGGAAGGGGAAATATGAGAGTACATTGCTGGTTTCCTTTTCCCTCTGCCCAGTTAAGAATAATCATCCGCACCTGGCTTGTTTTGCCAATACCAGAGACGCCCTTTGTCAGCGCTATTCTGACTCGCTCGTCATCTAGTTCAGAATCAAAGTATAAGCTTAAGGGTGAGCATCTCCATTGGTGTCTCTTCCTGAAAGTTGGCTTAATTTGAATGTACTCATGTTGGTTCCCCTCTCCACTTTCACCAGGTGGATAGTGGAGATCACAATGTATATAAAATGGATGTTCAGTTCCCCCCCCTGGCGGACTTTGGTACTTTTTCTTCAGGGTGGCTTTGAGCTTATTGCTGAGTTTTACCACATTGGAGTCAGAGACATCCCTGTTAAATAGACAAAACAGTACATGTAATTTCTGAAGGGTTTTAACCATATTGTATGTTAACTGTATAGTCTATTATTGTGAGAGCACACCAGTTGACCCTCTTGAGCCTCTTTGTCATGGATCCCCCCGGTACTGCTGCTCATTCCGTTCACCAGGTCTACGTCACTGGCCTTCTAGGCATCACTGAACTGGATTCATTACCACCAACCCCGGACTGTCTTGTCTCATTATGCACACCTGGTTCCCATTCCCCCTGATTAGTACTGTATGTGTATAAATGTACACTGTGTTCCCCACTGTCCTTGTCGGTTATTGGCCCATATCCGTTGGTCTTGTAAGTACCTGTGCTATGTTGTATCGGCTTCCATGTTACGTGTTATTGTGCACTTGTTTTATGGGTTTCGTCCTGTGTATTATTTAGAGGTTTACACCTTACTCTTTAGTTAGGATAGAGAAATAAAAAACCCTATTACGTATTCCTGCGCTTTCCTGCGTCTCCTATCATTATACAGCGTGACAGAATAGCCAACCTATCTAAATGGAGACAGCAGGAAAGACCGAGCTGACGACCATCGTAGAGACAGTTCAGCATCACAAAGAATGTCTCTCCAGACTCGGCAATGCCACAGACAGCGTGCTGGCAACCATCCTGCGTTTGGAGGGAATGTGCAGTCTCTCCTGTCTCCAGCACCGGATCCTGCACCAGCCCCCACAACACCACTACCTGCCTCCGTCCCAACTGAGCCGGTCCACGGAATAGCCCTGTCCCTCTAGGAGCACTATGACGGTGCTCCAGCGAGATGCAAGGGATTCCTTTTGCAATGAGACCTGGCTGTCTCCGGGAGAGATAGGGTTGCCACCGTCATCTCGGCACTGACCAGACGGGCCCTGGACTGGGGTGCCACAGTCTGGGAACCGGGCGGACCCGAGGTCAAGTCCTACGAGCGCTTCACCCTCCTCTTCCGCTCTGTGTTTGATCATCCTGTGGATGGCCAAGAGGGGTTGACTGCCTACTCCGACTACGCCAGGGATCTAGGACCGCCTCGGAGTTCACCGTGGAGTTCCGGAACATCGCGGCCTCCACCGGAGGGAACGAGTCGGCTCTAGTCACCGTGTTCCGCAGGGGACTGCGGAAGGAGGTACAGATGGAGTTGTAATGCCGTGATGACAACCTGTCACCCGACCAGCTCATCCGCATGGCGATCCATTTGGACAACCTCGTCGAAGACCTGCATAGAATCGGGAGCCCATGGCTACACCTGCTCTGTGCCCAGAGCCGATGGAGGTGGGCTCTGCACGTTTGCCCGATCGCAGAGCGTAGGAGGAATCTGGGCCTCTGCTCCTATTGTGGAGAAAGGGGTCATTTCTCCCCGACCTACCCTCTATCCACCAATAGGCGAGGAGGTGACAAGCCAGGGAATTCCCCTGCTCCGACCCAGGTAGGATGCAAGATCTCCCCTCCTTTTTTGTCAACTCAACCAGTGTGTTTTCCCATTAAATTCCCTGAATACCCTAGCCCCTCACTCCCGTTAGTTCTGATTGATTCCGGAGCTGCTGGGAATCTTTTAGATAGAGCACTGGCCGCCGAATTACGCATTCCTTTGGTTTCCCCGACAATCACCCATTCCGGTTCGAGCTCTGGATAATTGTCCAATAGAGACAGGGCTCGTACATCACATCATTGTTCCCGTTTCTCTGCTGACAAATGACACTCATTTAGAACAGATCACCTTTTCGATTATAGACACCCCCACCCACCCACCCACCCACCCTGTTGTTTTAGGGGTCCCCTGGTTGAGTTGGCATAACCCTGTTATTTCCTGGTCCGAGAGGAGACTGCTGGGTTGGTCGCAGGAGTGTCAGGGGAGGTGTCTCGCGGTGTCTGTCAACACCACTACGGTGGAAAGTCCGAACCACGCCCCTCAAGTGGAGTTACCGGAGGAATACCAGGACCTGCACACGCCTTCCTCATCATCGCCCCTGGGACTGTCCCATTGACCTGCTCTCTGACGCAGCCCTCCCGAGAGGACACATCTATCCCCTCTCCTATGCGGAGACTGAGGCCATGGAGACCTACATACAGGAGAGCCTCCAGCAGGATTTTATCCGCCCCTCCACGTCACCAGCCTCCTCAAGCTTATTTTTTTGTTAAAAAGAAAGATGGGGAACTGCAGCCCTGCATTGATTATTGAATACTGAATAAAGCCACCGTTAAGTTCAGCTATTCTTTACCCCTCATCCCATCCATCATCGAACAAATGCACAGGGCGCAGTACTTCACGAATCTGGACTTGAGGAGCGCCTACAATCTGGTGTGCATTCGTGCGGGCGGCGAATGGAAAATGGCCTTTTCCACCACGGGCCATTACGAGCATCTCAAAATGCCTTTTGGCCTGTCTAATACTCCTTCAGTTTTCCAGGCCTTTATTAACGAAGTGTTTCAGGACATGCTGGGACGGGGCGCATGGTTTATATAAACATTTTGGTCTATTCTGCTGACCGCACCCAGCATGTCTCGTTAGTCAAGTCTGTGCTGGGAAGACTGTTGGAGCATGATCTACAGCTGAAGTCAGAAGTTTAAATACACCTAGGTTGGAGTCATTAAAACTATTTTTTTCAACCACTCCACAAATTTCTTGTTAACAAACTATAGTTTTGCAAGTCGTTTAGGGCATCTACAATTGTTTAAAGGCAGATTATTTCACTTATAATTCATTGTTTCACAATTCCAATTGGTCAGAAGTTTACATACACTAAGTTGACTGTGCTTTTAAAGAACGCAAAATAAAAACACTGTTGACGAGAGAATCCAGCAAATAATGCCTTTTAATCAAAACAATAATGCATGCAGAACACACATGAATAAAGTGGCATGGCCACTTTACTTTGAAATCTCATGTTCTCTGGCGTACACATAGATCCACAGTAATTGTTGGAATCGGAATGGAATGCTGCAGATAACTTGATTTGAATGTTTAAAGTCTTAACAAAACAGAGGTGGTGTTTAAACACACTAATGCACCGTTTTGTAACAGCCTGCATGACCTACATCCGTATCTGACTATTCAGAATCATCTTCAGAGTCACAGTTCTGGCACATATAAATTGCCTGGCCTGCGGTGCAAGCATCATGGGCCCATTTGAATCATCTCACACACTACACCCAAGTCTCCTTTAGAAAGCTGTTTGAAAATGGCTCCACACAGACGAGGCAGAAGCACTCCTCTTCATCTGATGATGACTCTTCTACAATTTTGCTTTTTTTTAGCTACCTTGTTCTTTGCAGATCCAGATTTTGACTCAATCCCTTACTTCCCTTTCTTTGTGGGCTATACTCGGCCTTGTCTCGGGATGGTAAGTTGGTGGTTGAAGATCCCTCTAGTGGCGTGGGGGCTGTGCTTTGGCAAAGTGAGTGGGGTTATATCCTGCCTGTTTGGCCCTGTCGGGGGTTTCATCAGATGGGGCCACAGTGTCTCCCGACCCCTCCAGTCTCAGCCTACAGTATTTATGCTGCAGTAGTTTGTGTCGGTGGGCTAGGGTCAGTCTGTTATATCTGGAGAATTTCTCCTGTTTTATCCGGTGTCCTGTATGCATTTAAGTATGCTCTCTATAATTCTCTCTCTCTCTCGGTGTACCTGAGCCCTAGGACCATGCCTCAGGACTACCAGGCCTGATGACTCCTTGCTGTTCCCAGTCCACGTGGCCATGCTGTTGGTCCAGTTTCAACTGTTCTGCCTGCAGCTATGGAATCCTGACCTGTTCACCGGACGTGCTACCTGTCCCAGACCTGCTGTTTTCAACTCTCTAGAGACAGCATGAGCGGTAGAGATACTCTGAATGATCGGCTATGAAAAGCCAACTGACATTTACTCCTGGAGTTGGTAGTCCGCTGTCAGCAATGGCATTGTTGGGCAAGGGTGAGCTGGTGCTAGCATAGGAACTGGGCAGGTATGTGTCTGAGCTTGTGCTAGGCAGGGCCAGAATGGTGCTGGGACTTGGTGGGTTGGTGCTGGGGCCTGGCATGGCTGGAATGGTGCTGGGGCCTGGCAGGTTGGTGCTGGGGCCTGGCAGGGCTGGAATAGTGCTGGGGCCTGGCAGGGTTGGGTTCTGAATGGGGTGATCTGTAACTTAAGATGGCGCAAACTCGGTTTCCAGAAATACATCCCTGTTGTAAGGTTGTATCCCAGCCACCCTAAAGCCAGCCTGAATGTTCAAGGGGGTTGCAGCCAGTGGATAGGGGATCGCCACAATCCCATGAATGTCATAAATTGACATTGTCTTCCCGGGATTGTTCCTCATCCAGGCATCACACACGGTGTTAATGTGCCTCTTTGGCGGCCTGTAGACAGACCTGTCTAAGGGTTGAAGCCGATGAGAGCAATGGGGTTTGAATGACAGCCATTTTCTTTGGCATAATTGAGTCCATAAATGGACAGATGAGACACTAGTTGCCTCTGGCTTTCTCAGCGACAGCGTTGGGTTCCGCTTTAAGAAGCCTGTAAACCACTCCGAGCTGGCCTTTTTTTTTCTGCCCACATTGGCGCAAACTTCAGCTGGTGTGCCACAGCAAACTTCTGACCTCACTTGGCGAAAGACCAAAATAAATGTCAGCTGACCTAGTAATATACTGAACAATCTTCATCTCCAAATCAGGTGTAAAAAACCTGCCGTGGCTTTGTATAGCCAACCACTGTTGGCGCGGCTGTCTGATTTTCAACTTCTTCTCTGGTAACCTTTTGACAATACAGAGTCAGAGTACGGTAATTTATGTCAAGTTCCTTCACTGTACTCCTGATTGATTTGTTCTGCAACTTCACCCTGCCTCACTGCCTTTAACATTATGGCAGGTGGTGTGCTGCCATTCTCTTTCTATCTTCTATCATTTCCAACCATCTTTCTTTCTTTCCTTCCTTTCTTCTTTCCCTCAAAAACCCATTTCCTCAGTATTCGGCCCCCTTGAACATTGCGACCTTTTGCCACATTTCAGGCTTCAAACATAAAGAAATAAAACTGTATTTTTTTGTGAAGAATCAACAACAAGTGGGACACAATCATGAAGTGGAACGACATTTATTGGATAATTCAAACTTTTTTAACAAATCAAAAACGGAAAAATTGGGCGTGCAAAATTATTCAGCCACTTTACTTTCAGTGCAGCAAACTCTCTCCAGAAGTTCAGTGAGGATCTCTGAATGCAGGTGCATTTATATGGAGACTTGATTACACACAGGTGGATTGTATTTATCATCATTAGTCATTTAGGTCAACATTGGATCATTCAGAGATCCTCACTGAACTTCTGGAGAGTTTGCTGCACTGAAAGTAAAGTGGCTGAATAATTTTGCACGCCCAATTTTTCAGTTTTTGATTTGTTAAAAAAGTTTGAAATATCCAATAAATGTCGTTCCACTTCATGATTGTGTCCCACTTGTTGTTGATTCTTCACAAAAAAATACAGTTTTATATCTTTATGTTTGAAGCCTGAAATGTGGCAAAAGGTCGCAAAGTTCAAGGGGGCCAAATACTTTCGCAAGGCACTGTACATATGAGATGAGTATGTAAACAAAGTGGCATAGTTAAAGTGGCTAGTGATACATGTATTACATAAGGATGCAGTAGATGATATAGAGTACAGTATATACGTATACATATGAGATGAATAATGTAGGGTATGTGTACAAATATTTGGGTGTGTGGGTTGATGATAAGCTGAGCTTCACTGTGCATGTGGAGAACTTGATAAGGAAGCTCAAGCTGAAAATAGGACTTTATTACATATATATATATATATCCAGGCCTCAGCCACGACCCTGAGAGAATTTGATTCAGTGTTTCATGCAGCCCTCAGGTTCATTACAGATCAGAAACGTCTAACATATCATTGGCTGGTCGTCATTGACCTTGCGTAGGTGTAACAGTATAGCGTCCACTACTTCAAGGTCTCAGAGCGAGTGACGTCAATGATCGAAACGCTATTAGCGCACACCACCGCTAACTAGCTAGCCAGCCATTTCATATCGGTCACACTCACCCCCCTTTTGACCTCCTCCTTTTCCGCAGCAACCAGTGATCCGGGTCAACAGCATTAATGTAACAGTATAACTTTAGTCAGTCCCCTCGCCCATACCCGGGCTCTAACCAGGGACCCTCTGCACACATCAACAACAGTCACCCACGAAGCATCGTTACCCATCACTCTCACAAAAGACACGGCCCTTGCAGAGCAAGGGGAACTACTACTTCAAGGTCTCAGAGCAAGTGACGTCACCGATCGAAACGCTACTAGTGCGCACCACCGCTAACTAGCTAGCCATTTCACGTCGGTCACATAGGATTAAACACTGGTATACACTGATTTATAAGGCCATATTGGGTAAAATGCCATTATATCTCTGTTCATTTTTATTCAGGTCAGTAAATAAATATAAATTACGGTCCCATTCTGATTTGCTTCTAACAGTACCAAAAATTAGAACAGGTCATGGTAGAAATAGTTTTAGTTACTTAGCACCGTGGTCCTGGAATTCTCTCCTGAACATTTTAAAATGTGATGATCTAGTTTAGTTGGTGGAGTTTAAACACTTGATTGATGTATAGATCATAGAAGAGTGTAATTGTTTTTAGGCCAGCTGTTTTTAGTCAATATGTTTGTGTTTTTAATGTAATATGTAATTGTTGTACTGTATGTGTGTTTATAGTTGTGTTTAATGTTGTGTTAGTGTATGCAAGTTGTTTAGTCTGAAACGTTGTTCCCCCTGCTGCTATTGGACCAGGTCTCTCTTGGAAAAGAGATATTATCTCAATGAGAAAAAAACCTGTATAAATAAAGGTAAAATAGAAATTACAAATGAGATTTTTGAGATCGTACCTCCAACACTAGAGGTGCTAACAGTTTGACAACTTACCTCGCACTCTCTCCTACCTGTGCTTTGTTCCAGCTTTCGTGCTGCGTGTTTTGTGCACTTGTTATTATGGGTCTCGTCCTGTGTATTTATTAGAGGTTTAACCTCACTCTTTTGTTTGGGTTACATCCCTGTGTTTTTGTATAAGTGTTTGTTTTGGGCTTCGTCCCGATGCCTTTTCATGGCATGTTGTATTTTTGGGTGGAGTATTAAAAAACCCTATGACGTATTCCTGCACTCGTCTCCAATCATTTATACAATGTGACAATGCTTATATGAACATAAAATAGGCCTACTGTGTATTCTAAATGACACATTTTCCATAGGCTCATTTTGATCTTGTCCTCTGTTCAAATTACTAATTGTCTTACCTTGGTCCCGTCTGATGGTTCTCTCTCCCAGGGTGAAACATTTTCCTCCAATCAGGAGAGGCGGATTTCCTATGACCAAGAATTGTTTCCCTCCAAGGAGGAGGCAGGTATCTGTGAAGAGGGCAGTAAAGGCAGGCTACCCCGTCCCTCATGTGATGAAGAAAAGAAGATCCCACTACCAACCATAGACCTGTAACACAGATATTGGATATTGTCTTCCTAACTGTATTAGCAATAGTGACGTGTGTATGGTGCTACAGTAATGCACTGGCAAGACTGCCTCAATTTAAAGTCTGCTCACAGATTAGAAATGATTTGCTAATAAATCAATTCAGTTAAATAGGCTACCTAAAGAAGACACAAACTGACAAAAACACGGAGGCCCTATTTTTTTTTCTTTGAATAAGGTCGTTTAGGATCCGCTCAAAAACAGAATTGCAAACAAAAAAACAGGGAGCTTTAACGGTACACGAATGCAGTGTAATCCCTGGCCTTCAACACGAGCAGTGGATTATGTAGAGGGGGGAAAATCATTTAAAATTATGTATACATGCAAAAATACATCTGACTACATCGTCAAAACACTGAACTCGCTTCCGCGTGTCTTTACATCCGTTCCTTGGTGCTGGGCTAGCCCACGAATAGACAGAAAATAACTAGCTAAAATACGGCATGCATTCATCCCATTGCAACTTTATTAACTCTAATTTAATAGCAAACACATAATGCAATTCCATAGTTACTTTGATTGTCTCACTTTATTCTGGTCCATCACTGCGTCTCAGTAAATGTACGTGTTTTAAAATAGTTCGAGGAGGCAGCTTCCAACTCCTTTACGGTTTCCCGTCAAAACAAGATACGCGCAAAAGTGCTAAAAGTCAAGAACAGGGGCGCGTTCAGCAGGACACAACGTTTTGGAACATCCAGATAGACATATGCTATGTCGAACAAACATGCCTCTTCGATATTTACAATAATGAATTACGTTAATTTCTATCTGCAAGAACGAGAACGTTTTGCAACTGAAGGTGGCCCTGTTCACACCCAGTACACATTTCAGAGGTGAGATCATTTTTGTCCACCATCAATTAGGTTAAATATAATCTCAGACCAAATGTAGCCTAAACATAATATGGCCATGGAATTGTTGAACATTTTAATTTAAAAAACAACGCAGCAGCTATGTAATCTAACAAATAAAAAATATTTATGCTACTGCTGTTTAATGTATTCTGTGTAGCCTATTTTAACTGAATTTGTACATCTTTGTTCGCTTATGCTAGGCCTGCTTGAACTTTGTGAGCTGGGGCTGACGAGGGAGAGGGGGGGCTAATGACAGGTGAAAGGGGGGAGGGGGGAAAGAGTGGAAAGGGTATCTGGGAGGTGGTGATAACGTCTCATTTAAATTTGACATGTACATTTTAGTCATCTATCAGATTAATTCATTCCTACTATAGTTCATTATAGTTCATTGGCACTTGTTTAACGTTATCATCTTTCCCTACCACCACCCCTACTGAGGCGCACCAGGCGAAAGGAGACAACGTGGGACATGTCTGTGGATAAACTGGAAGCGTTCATTACGCTCCTATACGTCCGAGGACTGTACGGCGGAATGAACACGCCTTTGGAGAGCTCCTGGAACGAAAAATATGGGTTGATGCCACGGAACCGCTTCAGAGAGATCATGCGATAGCAAGAGAGACCAGACGCATGCGCCTGGAAACCCTGGTATCAGAAGTGTGGGGAACGTTTGTACAGAACCGTGTTTCCTCTTACAAGCCTGCAGTTAACATTACCGTTGAGGAGCAATGGTTCCCCAGAAACGCTAAGTGCAGCTTTACGCAGTACATCCTTTACAAGCAAGACAAGTGGGGCATGAAGTTTCGGTTGGCAGCTGACGTTGACAGCAAGTACGTGCTGAATGTCTTTCCATATCTGGGGAAAGATGAATCTCAGCATCCTGAAAATGTGGGCATGAGGCTTGTAGAACCTTACCTTGGCGAGGGTAGGAATGTAAACACAGACGAGATCTTCACATCACTTCCATTGGCAAATAAATGGATTGACAAGAACACAAGCCTGGTGGGGGTGGTGAATAAGATGATACCGGAGCTGCCTCCATCTGCATGTAACCCGTCACAAGCAGAGCTGTTATCCACAGCGGTGCTGAAGCACGACAAAGCAGCACTTACGGTTTACAAATGTAAGCCAAGAGAGAACGTCTGTATCCTGAGTACTATGCATCTGACAGTTGCCATTGGCGGTGACACAAAGAGAACCAGAGACCCTGACGCACTAAAACAACACACAGGTGTGTTATACCGTTAGGCTATGACGCATCTTGGCATACAGCTGCCATGCACGGTGCTCTTCTGTTGTACAAAATAATTCAAAGGTATTGTATTCTATTCTATTCTAGTTGGTGTGGATACGATGGCCAGACATTTCACGGTGAAAGGGGGTACTCGCCGCTGGCCCTTTGCCGTATTCTACAACTTGCTTGGCCTGGCTGCTATCAACGCGCACGTTTTGTTCACCCTGTGCACTGGTAAGACATCACGAGGAGAGATTTCATCATGCAGTTGGCATTGGCGCTTCGTGAGAACCACACGAGCGCCAGGGGCAAGGCAGCAGCGCACGACGTGCCAAATGACGCACCACCGCTCTTCCGAGAAGAAGAGACAGTGGACGGATGCGCACGGAAAGAAAACTGCGACTTCTGCGGGAAGAAATTTGTCCGCGGAAAGTGCTCATTCCAGAATAAAGATTTGTCGAAGATTTGTGTTGAATGTCATGGAATAACTGCTGCTAAGCGTAAAGGCGCACGTGCCCGAGAGAGGCCACGACGAGTTCATTAATAACTGACACCTGTACAGGTTGTTTTTATGACTGACACTTGTTATATGCTTGATATGTTATTTTATAATAACGTTATCGTTTTACATTTGCTCGTTGTACACTCCATTGAGATGACTCTCGGCCCATTTAGCCCTATTGACAGTGCGAATTTTGGAACACCTATAGCCTACGAGGTTGACCACTTAGTCTAACATAAGAGCGGATGTTATAAAAAGATGCTTCTACATTCAATTACGGTGAATGTGATTTCTGTATCGTTCTTTTCGCTAAAATCTACAGATAAAATGGAATTACCATTTACATGTTGGTGTTTCTTTCCCTCAATTAAAACAGAACAACCTAGGCTATTATAAAGGTCTAAAACTCTAAATGTAGTCAAGCAGCATGACCTATAACAGGGTCACCAGAAAACGTGTGGAGAGGCGACATTTGCCGCAGCGCATTTCAATATTTTGGTTTAGTTTATTCAAATACAGTATAGTCCATTTTGTTTGTGAATGGGGTCAAATTATATAAAAAAATATATTCTTGGGCCACCAAGACTTTTTCAATCCAAAATGATTAACTTGAATTAATCAATAAACACGATAGCTGACTGAGTACATTTTTTAAAAAGTCTGCAGTTTCATTGTCAGAACTATACGATGCAAACTTGCATAAAGCAAGCTCAGCCCTTTGCGTTTTATTGTCCATCAAGTTGCTTTCTCTGTGTATAGGAAACCCCCTAGTCCTTCTTTAAAATATAATTCATATTAAGTACACGTTTGCTGGACTTTGACAGGGGTTTCATCCCCCCAAAAGTCCAGGAGAGCGTCAAGTTCTTTACCTCAATCAGCATGACTAACCGTGTCTGTATGTAGCCTCACTACTTTTATAGTCTCGCCACTGTATATAGCCTGTCTTTTTACTGTTTTATTTCTTTACCTACCTATTGTTCACCTAATACCGTTTTTGCACTATTGGTTAGAGCCCGCAAGTCAGCATTTCACTGTAAAGTCTACACCTGTTGTATTCGGCGCACGTGACAAACACACGTTGATTAGATTTTTTTAAGGAATGAAACAAACAACAACAAAAAACATGTGACCTGATTAGAAAAACTATCATAGCCCAGATGTAACCTTTTTAGATTCATGACGTCAGACGTTCCAGAGTTTTACCTGGTTAGGTTCGCAAATCAGGAAAAACTATGGGCCTCATGTTTTTTTCCCACCACCCCACTCTGGGTCCTACGGTGACGCCTCTGGTATAGGCTACCTAGGCTAAGCTGTTAGAACACAGTGCAGCATTTGGTGGATGCCAGGCACAGAGAGAGGCTAGAGGCTCAGAGATATGGGATAAGTCATGATGTATCATATGCAGAGGCCGTGAAACAGATTGGTAGAACTACAGGGCAGACTGGTGGAGGTTACATGGATGTTCCTGTAGTAAGTGGACTGAGTGTCAGGGCTGGTACTTCTGATGGTCCTGGCATGGTCTCCAGGCCTGTTTAGACATCTTGTGCTCATGAATGTACCTTGTCAAAGGACACTTTGATAATGAATAAAGATGACTACATAGTTTTGATTGGTAAGGTTATCAATACGACTTGGGTTGTGGAGAGCAGAGATGCCAGAAATATTGAGGGTAACAGACTTCCGGCGCCGACAGAGATGGCCGCCTCGCTTCGCGTTCCTAGGAAACTATGCAGTTTTTTTTTTTACGTGTTATTTCTTACATTAGTACCCCAGGTCATCTTAGGTTTCATTACATACAGTCGGGAAGAACTACTGAATATAAGAGCAGCGTCAACTCACCATCAGTACGACCAAGAATATGACTTTCGCGAAGCGGATCCTGTGTTCTGCCTTTCACCCAGGACAACGGAATGGATCCCAGCCGGCGACCCAAAAAAAACGACTACGTAAAAGAGGGAAACGAGGTGGTCTTCTGGTCAGACTCCGGAGACGGGCACATCGTGCACCACTCCCTAGCATTCTTCTCGCCAATGTCCAGTCTCTTGACAACAAGGTTGATGAAATCCGAGCAAGGGTAGCATTCCAGAGGGACATCAGAGACTGTAACGTTCTTTGCTTCACGGAAACATGGCTCACTGGAGAGATGCTATCGGAGTCGGTGCAGCCAGCTGGTTTCTCCACGCATCGCGCCGACAGAAACAAACATCTTTCTGGTAAGAAGAGGGGCGGGGGCATATGCCTTATGGCTAACGAGACGTGGTGTGATCACAGAAACATACAGGAACTCAAATCCTTCTGTTCACCTGATTTAGAATTCCTCACAATCAAATGTCGACCGCGTTATCTACCAAGAGAATTCTCTTCGATTATAATCACAGCCGTATATATTCCCCCCCAAGCAGACACATCGATGGCTCTGAACGAACTTTATTTGACTCTTTGCAAACTGGAATCCATACATCCTGAGGCTGCATTCATTGTAGCTGGCGATTTTAACAAGGCTAATCTGAAAACAAGACTCCCTAAATTGTATCAGCATATCGATTGCGCAACCAGGGCTGGCAAAACCTTGGATCATTGTTATTCTAACTTCCGCGACGCATATAAGGCCCTGCCCCACCCTCCTTTCGGAAAAGCTGACCACGACTCCATTTTGTTGATCACTGCCTACAGACATAAACTAAAACAAGAAGCTCCCACGCTGAGGTCTGTCCAACGCTGGTCCGACCAATCTGATTCCACACTCCAAGACTGCTTCCATCACGTGGACTGGGATATTTTTCGTATTGCGTCAGACAACAACATTGACGAATACGCTGATTCGGTGTGCGAGTTCATTAGAACGTGCGTTGAAGATGTCGTTCCCATAGCAACGATTAAAACATTCCCAAACCAGAAACCGTGGATTGATGGCAGCATTCGCGTGAAACTGAAAGCGTAAACCACTGCTTTTACTCAGGGCAAGGTGACTGGAAACATGACCGAATACAAACAGTGCAGCTATTCACTCCGCAAGGCAATCAAACAAGCTAAGCGTCAGTATAGAGACAAAGTAGAATCTCAATTCAACGGCTCAGACACAAGAGGTATGTGGCAGGGTCTACAGTCAATCACGGATTACAAAAAGAAAACCAGCCCAGTCACGGACCAGGATGTCTTGCTCCCAGGCAGACTAAATAACTTTTTTGCCCGCTTTGAGGACAATACAGTGCCACTGACACGGCCTGCAACGAAGACATTCGGACTCTCCTTCACTGCAGCCGAGGTGAGTAAAACATTTAAACGTGTTAACCCTCGCAAGGCTGCAGGCCCAGACGGCATCCCCAGCCGCGCACTCAGAGCATGCGCAGACCAGCTGGCATGCGCAGACCAGCTGGCTGGTGTGTTTACGGACATATTTAATCAATCCCTATCTCAGTCTGCTGTTCCCACATGCTTCAAGAGGGCCACCATTGTTCCTGTTCCCAAGAAAGCTAAGGTAACTGAGCTAAACGACTACCGCCCCGTAGCACTCACTTCCATCAACATGAAGTGCTTTGAGAGACTAGTCAAGGACCATATCACCTCCACCCTACCTCACACCCTAGACCCACTCCAATTTGCTTACCGCCCAAATAGGTCCACAGACGATGCAATCTCAACCACACTGCACACTACCCTAACCCATCTGGACAAGAGGAATACCTATGTGAGAATGCTGTTCATCGACTACAGCTCGACATTTAACACCATAGTACCCTCCAAGCTCGTCATCAAGCTCGAGACCCTGGGTCTCGACCCCGCCCTGTGCAACTGGGTACTGGACTTCCTGACGGGCCGCCCCCAGGTGGTGAGGGTAGGCAACAACATCTCCACCCCGCTGATCCTCAACACTGGGGCCCCACAAGGGTGCGTTCTGAGCCCTCTCCTGTACTCCCTGTTCACCCACGACTGCGTGGCCACGCACGCCTCCAACTCAGTCATCAAGTTTGCGGACGACACAACAGTGGTAGGCTTGATTACCAACAACGACGAGACGGCCTACAGGGAGGAGGTGAGGGCCATCGGAGTGTGGTGTCAGGAAAATAACCTCACACTCAACGTCAACAAAACTAAGGAGATGATTGTGGATTTCAGGAAACAGCAGAGGGAACACCCCCCTATCCACATCGATGGAACAGTAGTGGAAAGGGTAGTAAGTTTTAAGTTCCTCGGCATACACATCACAGACAAACTGAATTGGTCCACCCACACAGACAGCATCGTGAAGAAGGTGCAGCAGCGCCTCTTCAACCTCAGGAGGCTGAAGAAATTTGGCTTGTCACCAAAAGCACTCACAAACTTCTACAGATGCACAATCGAGAGCATCCTGGCGGGCTGTATCACCGCCTGGTACGGCAACTGCTCCGCCCACAACCATTAGGCTATCCAGAGGGTAGTGAGGTCTGCACAACGCATCACCGGGGGCAAACTACCTGCCCTCCAGGACACCTACACCACCCGATGTTACAGGAAGGCCATAGAGATCATCAAGGACAACATCCACCCGAGCCACTGCCTGTTCACCCCGCTACCATCCAGAAGGCGAGGTCAGTACAGGTGCATCAAAGCTGGGACCGAGAGACTGAAAAACAGCTTCTATCCCAAGGCCATCAGACTGTTAAACAGCCACCACTAACATTGAGTGGCTGCTGCCAACACACTGACTCAACTCCAGCCACTTTAATAATGGGAATTGATGGGAAATGATGTAAAATATATCACTAGCAACTTTAAACAATGCTACTTAATATAATGTTTTACATACCCTACATTATTAATCTCATATGTATACGTATATACTGTACTCTATATCTTCTACTGCATCTTTATGTAATACAGAGATCACTAGCCACTTTAACTATGCCACTTTGTTTACATACTCATCTCATATGTATATACTGTACTCGATACCATCTAATGTATCTTGCCTATGCTGCTCTGTACCATCACTCATTCATATATCTTTATGTACATATTCTTTATCCCCTTACACTTGTGTGTATAAGACAGTAGTTTTGGAATTGTTAGTTAGATTACTTGTTGGTTATTACTGCATTGTCGGAACTAGAAGCACAATTATTTCGCTACACTCGCATTAACATCTGCTAACCATGTGTATGTGACAAATAAAATTGGATTTGATTTTGATTTGATTTGTTACTGTTGAAATGGTTGTTGACATGCTGAACAATTCTAAGGGCGGAGTGTTTCAGCATGATCTAAGTTTAATGGGGTTGGGTTTTAGGGGAGGGGGAAGGGTATGGTAGAAGTTAGGGATTCATTTGGTTTCGAATTTTATTTTCATGGTAGTACAGATTTGGGCAGATCATGAATGATCGTACATTGTAGCACAGTAAGTGGCGGCATGCGCTTAAACGATTGTTTGCGGACCGTCATGATATCATAGAAGAAGAAGAAGAAAAAGAAGAAGAAGAAGAAGGCTGCTTCTGTACTGCTTCAAAAACATGACTTCATCGAGATGAATTAGTGAAATTGAATAAGACGGAGAAAAGCAAGCATGTAAGTACATAACTATGGAATTGCATTAGTTCGGTGGTTTTTTGTAATTTACAGCAACGAAACGTGGAATGTGATGAATGCTGCTAGCCTGTACATTATCGTAGCCATTTACTGTAGCTTTTACCTATGGAGTTGAGTTTAGTCCTCTAGCCCAGACTGATTCCTAATAGGACCTATAGTTAAACTAAAGCAGATTCGGTGTTTTGTCAGCTATTTAGCTATACCAGCTAGTTAGCTACACAGGCCACATCGATAATGATATCGTCCCTAAAGTTAGCAAATGATTTGATCAGTCCTCAAACTTGGCTAACGCTGTGACCTTGTGGTTAGTGTCCACCCTGAGATTGAACGGTTGTGAGTTCAATCCCTGGCCGAGTCATACCAAAGACTGTAAAAATAGGACTTGATGCATCTTTGCTCGGCACTCAATATTAAGGAGATAGTTGGGTGGTAAAGGCCCTGCGATAGACAAGCGTCCTGTCTAAGCTGCCCCGCTACAGAAACAGGAGTTAGGGCAGGAGCCTATGAGACGTTCTGGCTCGCACACAAGCCAAGGCACTTACTAACTTGGCTAGCTGATATTGACATGACTAAAACAATGGATAGCCAGCTACAATGGCTAGCTAGTTAAGACGGTTGCCTTAATATCACAAGGTAATATTCACACAAAAAAAATCAAGGTTTGAAAGCACGACTGACGAGCTAGCCTAGGGTGGCAGTCTGTTTGTGCCATCATGCCACTCCTTGTCATGCCAAACTGTTTGGCATAAGTCACGGAGTGTAATGTTAACACAAACACATACCCAGGTTACCAATGAGAAGCTGAGGTGGAAATCTTAGCTAGAATAATTTGTGGGTTAACGTGTTAATGAATAATTTCCCATATGAGAGGCAGTGCGATTTAGGGAGTAATGGCAGTACATCTAGTGTACCTACATGCAGGCAGTACCACGATTGCTAATCACAATATTCTGTGTGTTTTACGGGTCAATGGTTGGTTGGTAGTGTGACCTCCCTGCAGGTGTCATCACATGAGGGACCAGCTAGCCTGTCTTACTGCATTCTACACAGATTCTGTCTCTGGAGAAATTGGAGGGACACAAACGTTGGTAGAAACAGATCTACCTCCTCTGAATCCAGGGAAATGTTTTGCCCTGGGGGGAAAAAACGATTGACTGAACAAAGGTATGTTAATCATATTCACCACACAGTAAGAACAGAGGACCAGATCAAAATGAGTCTATTGAAAATTAATATCATTTTGAAAACACAGTAGGGCATGCTCATTGAAGCGTTCGTATTTCATATTGCATGTAGAAAATAAGATATACTTTTATTTGCCAATTTGACAGGAAAGTTTGTGCCTCCCATGTGGGAAAACTCCGCAGTAAGTTAAAAGCCATCCTGAAGAAAAAGTACCAAAGTCCGCCAGGGGGGGAAACTGACCATCCATTTTATATACATTGTGATCCCCACTATCAAGCTGGTAAAAGTAGTGAAGAGAACCAACATGAGTATATTCTATCTGAGCCAGGTTACAGGAGAAGACATCAAGGAACATGTTCATTGCTAAACCCAGATGAGCCTGTCAGAACAGCTCTGACGAAGGGCGTCGCTGGTATTGGCAAAACTAGCCATGTGCGAATGATGATTCTTAACTGGGCAGAGGGAAAAGGAGACCAGGAAGTCCAACTCATATTTCCCCTTCCTTTCCGGGAGCTGAATTTGCTGAAGGAGAGACTGAGTCTGGTTGAACTTCTTTACGAGTTTTTCCCAGAATTGAAAGAACCTGGAATTTACAAATTGGACAACTGCAGAGTTGCGTTCTTTCTTGACGGGCTGGATGAATTTCGACGTCCTCTCGACTTCAAGAACAGCCCTATAGTGACCGATCCCACAGAGCCCTCCTCCGTGCCAGCACTGCTGACAAACCTAATTAACGGTAACCTTCTTCCCTCCGTCGCTCACATATCGATTACATCCAGACCTGCGGCAGTCCATCGCATCCCTCTTCAGTACATTGACAGAGTGTCAGAAATCGAAGGCTTCACCGACTCCCAGAAAGAGGAGTTCTTCAGGAGAGCAATCAATGACGAGAACCAGGCCACAGCAGTTATCACCTACTTGAAGAACTCGAAGGCCCTTTACAACTTGTGCCAGATACCTTTTATCTGTTCAATCTCAGCGTCAATCCTCGAGAAACAGACATATGTACCCGACAAAACATGCGAACCTGTCGCACTAACTCCATTATTTAACGACCTACTCATCCTGTTACAAATGGGGAACCACAATGTAAAGATAGTTGACGAATTGGGGGAACTAGCCTTTAAGCAGTTGGTGAAAGGCAACACGGTTTTCTACGAGGAAGACCTACGAGAGTGCAACATTGATGTCCAAGTGGCAGCTGTGTACGCAAAAGTAAGCATACCCATCTTCAGGGAGGATATTGGGCTGCACCAAAAGAAGATCTACTACTTTGGGCATACCACCATTCAGGAGTTCTTTGCCGCAATGCGGTTTCTTCAATCTTTTGGCAGCCAAGACGAAAACCTGGCTGTCAACCGGAAAACCCAGATCGAGAGAACTCTCTGGTTTTTTGGAGATGCCACCCAACTCAAGAGCGCGGTGGACATGACTTTGCGGAGCAAGACCGGACACATGGACCTCTTCCTTCGCTTCCTCCTCGGCATTGCTCAGAACTTTAACCAGATGTTCTCCGAGGCTGGCTTCACACCGTCTACTGCCCTTCCGGAAATGTTAGTGTACATCAAGAAGAAGGTCTTGGAGAATCCCACTTCGCCGAGGACCTTCAACCTGCTGAACTGCCTGAGGGAACTGAAAGACTACTCTCTAGACAACGATAGTGTGCACTTTCTCCAGACGGGAATCCCGCCAGATGCCAAATATCCACTTGCACATTGGTCCGACCTGGCTACTCTCTTTTTGGCATCGTTGTCTGGGTCGATAGACATGCTTGGGTTGGATGTAGAGAACAGAGGAGACGAGGAACTTCTGAGGATGCTGCCAGTGATCAAAGCTTCCCACACCGCCACGTAAGTACTTGGTCATTTAACAATACCAGCTATTACATATCTATATGACATGTCGGTAACGCACAAGATAATTGTCATCAAAAATGTGTTAATTCAAGTTTGTTGGGCTCGTCTTACAGTTTTGGTGGTTCAAGTGGCTACTAGTATGACTTATGTGCTTCTTGATTCCATAAACCCTCCTTCCCACCAGGCTATCGTATCACAACCTGACTGAGAAATCCTGTGAAAGTCTGGCCTCG
Organism: Oncorhynchus masou masou; assembly: GCF_036934945.1. Taxonomy (NCBI): domain Eukaryota; kingdom Metazoa; phylum Chordata; class Actinopteri; order Salmoniformes; family Salmonidae; genus Oncorhynchus; species Oncorhynchus masou. The sequence continues at coordinate 14,311,336 of NC_088215.1, forward strand.
GCGCTCACCTCAAAGGTGTCCAATCTGAAAACTCTGGACCTGAGTTTCAACACGCTGAAGGACTCGGGAGTGCAGCTGTTGGCGGCCGGCTTGGCCAAGCCACACTGCCGACTGGGGAGACTGAAACTGTCCGGCTGCAGGGTGAAACAGAATGGCTTTGCAGCTCTGGCCAAAGCTCTCAAATCCAACCCCTCGCACCTGCGAGAGCTGGATCTGAGCGGCAACGAACCGGGAGAATCGGGGGTGTTTCATCTCGTTGACGGACTGAAGGTTGTTAAGTGTGAACTGCAGATCCTGAAGTGAGTCGATGTCCACGGAACCTGTTCTGATTTTGTCTTGGCTTGCTTTACCCCCACTTGTCATATAATTTAATTAAATTCTCCTTCGCATTAATATTGTGACTTGATGCAAATGAAGTTCCCTTCTGTAAGGAAATAGTTGTCTTCAAATTTGATTGTAATCTTCGTTAGGCTCTCAAACTGCAAGCTGGGCCTGGAGCTGAGTCGCGCTCTGGTGGTGTTACTGATAGACAACCCCAGACACCTGCGAGAGCTGGACGTCAGCATGAATGACCTGGGAGACCGGGGGGTGAAGATGCTCATGGACATACTGAAGTCAACCCAGATATACAAACTGGAGTGAGTACTGTCTGGAGTATTGTAGTACCCTCACACATTCCACCTCACTGATTCTAAAGTGAAATGTTCACTGTAGTAAATGTACCATACATTTTCCCTCCACCACCAGGTTGTACTGTTGTCAGCTCACTGAGAAATGCTGTGAGAACATGCTTAGGTGTCTGGCCAACATCCCCAGTCTGAGGGAGCTCAACCTGAGCAACAATAACCTGAAGGACGAGGGGGTCAAGATGCTCTGCAAAGCCTTCGGAGTGCCTGTCTGTCAACTGGAGAAACTCAAGTAAGCTAGCTAGCTCGCAGAGTTGTGCCCAATCCCATGTACACCCCTATGAAACAAATGAGACAATTTTGGCGATTCAAAAACAAATCAGTCATGGGCCGAATTTGGCTCGCTGGCTGCCACTTTTTCTTTGCCTGCCATATGAGCTGAATAGTACATTCAAACTTGTCCAATTCTGTTTAGGTCATATGTATTTTTGCCCTTATCTTATTCCAAACTCCTTGGATACAACACATACATATTAAAGAATAAAATCATTAATTAATCAATCATTGAATTGACGAGTGTTGCCCTCCTCTCTCCAGTCTGGCGAGCTGTGGCTTCACGTCTGGAGGCTGTCGATGTCTGGTTGGAGGGTGCAGTTTCAGCCCCACCTTCCTCAAAGAGCTGGATATCAGCAGGAACCACCTGGGATCAGGTGTTGTCGCGTTTTTCCTGTTCCTCAAAACTGTACGCTTTTCACTGGAGACCCTACGGTGAGCACTGCGATTAGACTGTACAATTGTAGAAGGCCTAATGGTTCACATTTGAATAGTTTAGTTGATAGATATATTTTTACATTGAAATGGCATCAACAGGCACATCATGTGTGATTTTATAGGGACAGTATACTCAAATCAAATAACATACTAATGTTGTGTGTGTTTGTTGAACATTTGCCCCACACACACACATGCACTTAGACTGAGTGACTGTAAGATGACAGAGCTATGCTGTCCAGAGCTGGTCGAAGCTCTCTGCTCCAGTGTCACCGTCCTGAAAGAGCTGGATCTATCTGGGAACGAACTGGGAGACAGCGGTGTAAATACACTCTGCATGGGACTGACCTCAACAACCTGTAAACTGGAGAGACTGTTGTAAGTAACATGTTAACAGTTTTAATACTTCTAAGCATATTCACACACAAATTCATGTATAATGCATTGTTGAGTAAGGTGAATGTGTGTGTCCCCTCTCCCCCCCAGTCTGAGATGCTGTGGGATCACAGTAAAGGGCTGCTCCTCCCTGGCCGTAGCCCTGAAGTCCAGCTGCTCCAGCATCACAGAACTGGGCCTGATGGGAAACGACACGGGAGAAGAAGGACTGAGAATTCTCTCTGACATCAGGGATGACCCACACTACAAACTACAGACTCTAGAGTAAGTCCTGGTGCCATCAAAGCTCAGAAAAGTTACTTGTTAATGTTACCATACAAACAGTGTAAAATGTGGGACAGGAGATTTTTATTTGTTTTGCGAACTTGAAAGATATTCTCTAGATAGACTCTAGATATGCTGCCCTCTTGCATTAGCTTTTTTGAGAAATGTTACCAATACTTTTTTTGTCTGTAGTCATTTGTAGGCCTACATTAGTTTTAATGTAATCATTAGTCCATTTGCTAATGTTATTCTTCTTTCCAGAATAAACGATTGAGAGTGGCCTTGCTCGCCGGAGGTGGTTCTTGGCTCGACCTCTTCCCAAATCTGGAGTGACGATACGAAACGATTGGCTAACAAGTTACGACAAAGTACTTTCAGCTCGACAGTAAGCACTTGACGTGCTTTGAGCCAACTGGACTTGTTCACTGACTTTTGAGCATTTGTAAAGTGCCTTCCAGTATCCTGGCTGCTCACACTTGAACGGAAGACCAGAGAGTATTTACCTAGAAACAGATAGTGAGGCTGAAATGACACACACACACACTGTTACTAACTCCGTTCCTCTGGTCTTGCTACAGTATCGACTCTTAACTTTTGCAGAAGCTTTACAGTATTGTTTTGCACATCGGTATGTACACGATATAATGCATAGCCTCTGCTCAAACACACGTGACCGGCCTCTTGACAACGTCTTAGCCAACTACGGTAGCGAAAAGCTATGTTTGGTGGAGTGAGGTTACGTTATAAGCGTCTCTGAGGGATGATGCAATGTTTTCATTTTAACACAGGTACAGGCCCTTGGTAGCATAGTATTGTTTTTCAATTAAAAAAAAACACATTTTATTTCTCTTTGAAAGTGCTTTTAAAAAATATATATTAAGATGACCAAATGTTTCGGAAATGTATACAGTAGTACAACTCTTGGTTTATTTACTATGTACATTTTACCCAAATATACCTAGCTACTTCTATTGGTCATAATTGTGGGTTTTTTAAATGTACTAATGGGAGGTTTAACTTCAGAATCTTTCCAACTTTGGTCATATGTTTCAGGTCTGGTCTCCAGATCTGTTTGCACCTACTGCAACAGTCTGGTTGACGCTGTATTTCAAGGTAAACAAGTGCCTTTAGAGTAGTGTGATTGTGAGGGACACAGTTCTCTACTATTTGTCGTCTCTGCTGGTGTGTACAGTATGTCTGTTTGAGTGCGCTTGTATATGTGTTTGTGTGTAAATGTATACCAAATTCACAGCTGTTTGACAATCATATGTATCATGATCACAAATTGGTACGATGTTACACATTGGTGTGGTCTGATTCTCTGATTATGGTACATCACCACCACTTGGTGGCGAAAAACGTGAATTTCTCCACGGGTGTGGGGGAGGGGTTAAACTAATGACGGATGTGAAGCCAATACCGGCAGCACCCACTACTGGGTCACTAATAATAAACCAGACAGCATCTTTTGCTACACGATCACTGCCCGAATTTTTGCGAGCGCATCTATACAAACCCAGGTATGATACCATGTTTTAGCTAACAACAGGCTAAAGTACTAACCAATCATGGTCTGCATTTTGTAAATGTGTGCTGTGGAATGGTCTGACGAGGTCGGTATAACGCTGGACGAAATAGTGTTCTGCAAGTCCAACGGTTTGGATATATTGCACACCGTCTCCATGTGGAAAGTACAATAACAACGCGGCTGACACTATTAGCAAAACAATGAGGGGGTTTTGCTCTCGAAGGTTACAATAATACCTCGGGTATCTCGGTATCAACCGGCGCTGTAGCCTATGTGTTTGGAAAACGCGAATTAGTTACCAAGCCAGCAAGCTACAATAGGCATGCATGATAGTGGAGTCAATATACGCAACACGAAGGCAGTAGTCTTTTAATAGCCTACCTATTGATGTCCCGTAATGTCTTTCATTGCTTCATGATGGCCACAATACCATTATTTTGTCAGTTTTTGTAAAAAAAAAAAAAAAAATCACCTTTATTTAACCAGGTAGGCTAGTTGAGAACAAGTTCTCATTTGCAACTGCGACCTGGCCAAGATAAAGCATGGCAGTGTGAACAATTAACAAGTCAATAACACAGTAGAGGAAAAAAAGAGTCGATATACATTGTTGGCAAAAGGCATGAGGAGGTAGGCGAATAATTACAATTTTGCAGATTAACACTGGAGTGATAAATTATCAGATGGTCATGTACAGGTAGAGATATTGGTGTGCAAAAGAGCATAAAAGTAAATGAATATAAACAGTATGGGGATGAGGTAGGTAAAATTGGGTGGACTATTTACAGATCGGTTAGCTGCTCAGATAGCAGATGTTTGAAGTTGGTGATGGAGATAAAAGTCTCCAACTTCAGCGATTTTTGCAATTCGTTCCAGTCACAGGCAGCAGAGAACTGGAACGAAAGGCGGCCAAATGAGGTGTTGGCTTTAGGGATGATCAGTGAGATACACCTGCTGGAGCTCGTGCTACGGGTGAGTGTTGCCATCGTGACCAGTGAACTGAGACAAGGCGGAGCTTTACCTAGCATGGACTTGTAGATGACCTGGAGCCAGTGGGTCTTGCGACGAATATGTAGCGAGGGCCAGCCGACTAGAGCATACAGGTCGCAGTGGTGGGTGGTATAAGGTGCTTTAGTGACAAAACGGATGGCACTGTGATAAACTGCATCCAGTTTGCTGAGTAGAGTGTTGGAAGCTATTTTGTAGATGACATCGCCGAAGTCGAGGATCGGTAGGATAGTCAGTTTTACGAGGGTAAGTTTGGCGGCATGAGTGGAGGAGGCTTTGTTGCGGAATAGAAAGCCGACTCTAGATTTGATTTTAGGTTGGAGATGTTTGATATGAGTCTGGAAGGAGAGTTTACAGTCTAGCCAGACACCTAGGTACTTATAGATGTCCACATATTCTAGGTCGGAACCATCCAGGGTGGTGATGCTAGTCGGGCTTGCAGGTAGCGAACGTTTGAAAAGCATGCATTTGGTTTTACTAGCATTTAAGAGCAGTTGGAGGCCACGGAAGGAGTGTTGTATGGCATTGAAGCTCGTTTGGAGGTTAGATAGCACAGTGTCCAAGGACGGGCCAGAAGTATACAGAATGGTGTTGTCTGCGTAGAGGTGGATCAGGGACTCGCCCGCAGCAAGAGCAACATCATTTGATATATACAGAGAAAAGAGTCGGCCCGAGAATTGAACCCTGTGGCACCCCCATAGAGACTGCCAGAGGACCGGACAGCATGCCCTCCGATTTGACACACTGAACTCTGTCTGCAAAGTAGTTGGTGAACCAGGCAAGGCAGTCATCAGAAAAAACGAGGCTACTGAGTCTGCCGATAAGAATATGGTGATTGACAGAGTCGAAAGCCTTGGCAAGGTCGATGAAGACGGCTGTACAGTACTGTCTTTTATCAATGGCGGTTATGATATCGTTTAGTACCTTGAGTGTGGCTGAGGTGCGCCCGTGACCGGCTCGGAAACCGGATTGCACAGCGGAGAAGGAACGGTGGGATTCGAGATGGTCAGTGACCTGTTTGTTGACTTTCGAAGACCTTAGATAGGCAGGGCAGGATGGATATATGTCTGTAACAGTTTGGGTCCAGGGTGTCTCCCCTTTTGAAGAGAAGATGACTGCGGCAGCTTTCCAATCCTTGGGGATCTCAGACGATATGAACGAGGTTGAACAGGCTGGTAATGCTACAAGAGGGCCACCATTGTTCCTGTTCCCAAGAAAGCTAAGGAAACTGAGCTAAACGACTACCGCCCCGTAGCACTCACTTCCGTCATCATGAAGTGCTTTGAGAGACTAGTCAAGGACCATATCACCTCCACCCTACCTGACACCCTAGACCCACTCCAATTTGCTTACCGCCCAAATAGGTCCACAGACGATGCAATGTCAACCACACTGCACACTGCCTTAACCCATCTGGACAAGAGGAATACCTATGTGAGAATGCTGTTCATCGACTACAGCTCTGCATTTAACACCATAGTGCCCTCAACTCGTCATCAAGCTCGAGACCCTGGGTCTCGACCCCGCCTGTGCAACTGGGTATTGGACTTCCTGACGGGCCGCCCCCAGATGGTAAGGGTAGGCAACAACATCTCCACCCCGCTAATCCTCAACACTGGGGCCCCACAAGGGTGCATTCTGAGCCCTCTCCTCTACTCCTTGTTCAACCACGACTGCGTGGCCACGCACGCCTCCAACTCAATCATCAAGTTTGCGGACGACACAACAGTGGTAGGCTTGATTACCAACAACGACGAGACGGCCTACAGGGAGGAGGTGAGGGCCCTCGGGAGTGTGGTGTCAGGAAAATAACCTCACACTCAACGTCAACAAAACTAAGGAGATGATTGTGGACTTCAGGAAACAGCAGAGGGAGCACCCCCCTATCCACATCGATGGAACAGTAGTGGAGAGGGTAGTAAGTTTTATGTTCCTCGGCGTACACATCACAGACAAACTGAATTGGTCCACCCACACAGACAGCATCGTGAAGAAGGCGCAGAAGCGCCTTTTCAACCTCAGGAGGCTGAAGAAATTTGGCTTGTCATCAAAAGCACTCACAAAGTTCTTCAGATGCACAATCGAGAGCATCCTGTCGGGCTGTATCACCGCCTGGTACGGCAACTGCTCCGCCCACAACCGTAAGGCTCTCCAGAGGGTAGTGAGGTCTGCACAACGCATCACCGGGGGCAAACTACCTGCCCTCCAGGACACCTACACCACCCGATGTTACAGAAAGGCCATAAAGATCATCAATGACAACAACCACCCGAGCCACTGCCTGTTCACCCCGCTATCATCCAGAAAGGTCAGTTTACTGAGAGACTGAAAAACAGCTTCTATCTCAAGGCCATCAGGCTGTTAATCAGCCACAACGAACATTGAGTGGCTGCTGCCAACTTTAATAATGAGAATTGATGGGAAATGATGTAAAATATATCACTAGCCACTTTAAACAATGCTACCTAATATAATGTTTACATACCCTACATTATACATCTCATATGTATACGTATATACTGTACTCTATATCATCTACTGCATCTTTATGTAATACATGTATCACTAGCCACTTTAACTATTCCACTTTGTTTACATACTCATCTCATATGTATATACTGTACTCGATACCATCTACTGTATCTTGCCTATGCCGCTCTGTACCATTACTCATTCATATATCTTTATGTACATATTCTTTATCCCCTTACACTTGTGTCTATGAGGTAGTAGTTTTGGAATTGTTGGCCGAGGTTGGAGTAGCCAGGAGGAAGGCATGACCAGCCGTTGAGAAATGCTTGTTGAAGTTTTCGATAATCATGGATTTATCGGTGGTGACCGTGTTACCTAGCCTCAGTGCAGTGGGCAGCTGGGAGGAGGTGCTCTTGTTCTCCATGGACTTTACAGTGTCCCAGAACTTTTTGGAGTTAGAGCTACAGGATGCAAATTTCTGCCTGAAGAAGCTGGCCTTTGCTTTCCTGACTGACTGCATGTATTGGTTCCTGACTTCCCTGAACAGTTGCATATCGCGGGGACTATTCGATGCTATTGCAGTCCGCCACATAATATGTTCCTTATGTGTTCATATGGTATTTCTTTATCTTGTTAATAGCCATGTTATGTAAAAAATAAAAATAAACTTTGTTTCAGTGTCAATTGTAGCAGGTGTTTAGGGGAGTATATGAGGATGGAGGGGTTACCTAGGTAAAATTGGGAGTCGTCAGAAATGGCACCCTATTCCCTACAGGCTATAGTGTACTATTCCCTGTATAAAGCACAGTGCACTAAATATGGAATAGGGTGCCATTTGGAATGTAAACTGGGTGTATATTGATTGATTGACTGGCCATTGTTTCTGTGACTGTCTCTTGAAATATTAAACGCCCCAAATACTGTTACACCCAACCACCAGTCTCCAGGGCCATCGTGAACATGGTGGAGTCGGCTTTGAGAACCAGGAAGGAAAATAACAGCTGTGTTGTTGAGAAATAGCTGCTTTTCTTTCACCTGTTCTTTCATTCAGATGACCTCACTCTCAAAATGGTGGCAAGCCACTCAGTGAAACTTTATACACATTGTCGGAATGGAATAGAGAGATCTTATGGGGTGTGAATGGTTCTCGATGACCGAGTCACTAGTATTAATCAATTTCACAAATATTTGTCTTCTCAATACCCCCTAAAATGTATAACATTTTGCTTGGTTAATGACATTGTAATTCCTAATAACTTGGCCAGCTTGGTTGACCCCTCTTGCCACAATCTACTCCGGTGTCTAACCTGAGCGAACAGCTATGGGCAAGGAGAAGCTTCACATCAACATCGTGGTGATCGGCCATGTGGACTCAGGCAAGTCGACCACCACGGGCCACCTCATCTACAAGTGTTGGGGCCTCGACAAGAGGACCATTGAGAAGTGAGAAGGAGGCCGCTGAGGTATGGAGGTGGCCAGACACAAGCAACTTAACTCTCTGTGCTGGGAAAGTGTTTAAGGTCTAGCCTGTTGTTATACATGATCGATATGTTAGTCTATTGTCAAACTTTACACCAAGCTCGGTATTTCAGGGATATGGTATGATTCCACTTTGAATCCATACCATTGAACTGAGCATTGACTTATTTACCTCTCGATTTTGTTCCAACATAACAAAGACAAAAGAGACAAACAAACAGCACAGACATTTGCCATTGATTTGGTCTCTCTTTGGTCTGTCTTTAGATGGGGAAGGGCTCGTTCAAGTACGCCTGGGTGCTGGACAACCTGAAGGCAGAGAGGGAGCGAGGCATCACCATCGACATCTCCCTGTGGAAGTTTGAGACCAGCAGGTCACTATCATCGATGCCCCGGGACACAGGGACTTCATCAAGAACATGATCACTGGCACCTCTCAGGTATGGGCTGCAGACACTACCGTATCCAGCAGGTCACTATCATCGACGCCCCGGGACACAGGGACTTCATCAAGAACATGATCACTGGCACCTCTCAGGTATGGGCTGCAGACACTACTGTATCCAGCAGGTCACTATCATCGACGCCCCGGGACACAGGGACTTCATCAAGAACATGATCACTGGCACCTCTCAGGTATGGGCTGCAGACACTACTGTATCCAGCAGGTCACTATCATCGACCCCCGGGACACAGGGACTTCATCAAGAACATGATCACTGGCACCTCTCAGGTATGGGCTGCAGACACTACTGTATCCAGCAGGTCACTATCATCGACCCCCCGGGACACAGGGACTTCATGAAGAACATGATCACTGGCACCTCTCAGGTATGGGCTGCAGACACTACCGTATCCAGCAGGTCACTATCATCGACCCCCCGGGACACAGGGACTTCATCAAGAACATGATCACTGGCACCTCTCAGGTATGGGCTGCAGACACTACTGTATCCAGCAGGTCACTATCATCGACCCCCCGGGACACAGGGACTTCATCAAGAACATGATCACTGGCACCTCTCAGGTATGGGCTGCAGACACTACCGTATCCAGCAGGTCACTATCATCGACCCCCCCGGGACACAGGGACTTCATCAAGAACATGATCACTGGCACCTCTCAGGTATGGGCTGCAGACACTACTGTATCCAGCAGGTCACTATCATCGACCCCCCGGGACACAGGGACTTCATCAAGAACATGATCACTGGCACCTCTCAGGTATGGGCTGCAGACACTACTGTATCCAGCTGTCACTCAACATGGACCCTGACTGAATGTTTAGCCAAGGGCCTTATTTTGTACGTATGGGCCCCAAAACTGGAAGAAGGAAGAACATGAAACATATTAAACATGTCTTCTATACTATTAGAAACATTTTTTTTGACCAGGATTACATTGGCTACTCTGAAAATCAAACGGTTATTCTGGGAATCCATTTAGTAAAACAAGAAATAAGAATAAGAATTGATTATTTTTCCATATAACACTTTCTGCTTTCAAACTGCTTTCAAATGCAAACAAAATGAAACGTCATGTTTGCTCCCCGTCTCCTCCTTGCCACAGGCAGACTGTGCCGTGCTCATCGTGGCGGCAGGCGTGGGCGAGTTCGAGGGGGACATCTCCAAAAATGGGCAAACCCGTGAGCACGCCCTTCTGGGCTACACCTTAGAGGTCAAGCAGCTGATCGTAGGGGTCAACAAGATGGACTCCACCGAGCCCAACTACAGCCAGAAACACTATGAGGAGATTGTGAAGGAAGTCAGCACCTATATTAAGAAGATTGGTCACAACCCGGATCCGGTGGCCTTCGTTCCCATCGCCGGCTGGAATGGGGACTATGCTGGAGGCTAGCCCTAACGTTAGTAGTCTTCTTTGTATACTTATCCTTATCTTTTTCCAAGGCAAGAGGACACTTTATATTCTTAGGACGCAACCTTATTACACAATAGAGTTACAGATGCAGTCGTGCACACTTCCACTGAATTACAATTAGTTACAATTAACTGCCGTGGTATGAAAAGTGGTTCGTTTTCACAAGGTGTCTTATTCCATATTACTTATGCAGGGCATAACGCTTAAGTTAGGCTTGTTCCTAATGTTTGGTCTGGTCCCTGTAGATGACATGGTTCAACGGGTGGAAGATCACCCGTAAGGACGGCAACGCCTCTGGGACCACCCTGCTGGAGGCTCTGGACGCCATCCAGCCGCCCTCCCACCCCGCTGACAAACCCCTCCGCCTGCCCCTACAGGCCCTGGACGCCATCCAGCCGCCCTCCCGCCCCGCTGACAAACCCCTCCGCCTGCCCCTACAGGCCCTGGACGCCATCCAGCCGCCCTCCCGCCCCGCTGACAAACCCCTCCGCCTGCCCCTACAGGCCCTGGACGCCAGCCGCCCTCCCGCCCCGCTGACAAACCCCTCCGCCTGCCCCTATAGGCCCTGGACACCATCCAGCCGCCCTCCCACCCCGCTGACAAACCCCTCCGCCTGCCCCTACAGGCCCTGGACGCCATCCAGCCGCCCTCCCGCCCCGCTGACAAACCCCTCCGCCTGCCCCTACAGGCCCTGGACGCCATCCAGCCGCCCTCCCACCCCGCTGACAAACCCCTCCGCCTGCCCCTACAGGCCCTGGACGCCATCCAGCCGCCCTCCCACCCCGCTGACAAACCCCTCCGCCTGCCCCTACAGGCCCTGGACACCATCCAGCCGCCCTCCCACCCCGCTGACAAACCCCTCCGCCTGCCCCTACAGGCCCTGGACACCATCCAGCCGCCCTCCCACCCCGCTGACAAACCCCTCCGCCTGCCCCTACAGGCCCTGGACGCCATCCAGTCGCCCTCCCGCCCCGCTGACAAACCCCTCCGCCTGCCCCTACAGGCCCTGGACACCATCCAGCCGCCCTCCCTCCCCACTGACAAACCCCTCCGCCTGCCCCTATAGGCCCTGGACACCATCCAGCCGCCCTCCCACCCCGCTGACAAACCCCTCCGCCTGCCCCTACAGGCCCTGGACGCCATCCAGCCGCCCTCCCACCCCACTGACAAACCCCTCCGCCTGCCCCTACAGGCCCTGGACGCCATCCAGCCGCCCTCCCACCCCACTGACAAACCCCTCCGCCTGCCCCTACAGGCCCTGGACGCCATCCAGCCGCCCTCCCACCCCACTGACAAACCCCTCCGCCTGCCCCTACAGGCCCTGGACGCCATCCAGCCGCCCTCCCACCCCACTGACAAACCCCTCCGCCTGCCCCTACAGGCCCTGGACGCCATCCAGCCGCCCTCCCACCCCGCTGACAAACCCCTCCGCCTGCCCCTACAGGCCCTGGACGCCATCCAGCCGCCCTCCCACCCCACTGACAAACCCCTCCGCCTGCCCCTACAGGCCCTGGACGCCATCCAGCCGCCCTCCCACCCCGCTGACAAACCCCTCCGCCTGCCCCTACAGGCCCTGGACACCATCCAGCCGCCCTCCCACCCCACTGACAAACCCCTCCGCCTGCCCCTACAGGACGTCTACAAGATAGGAGGTGAGGCCCTGGGAGGCGTTCAAACCCACCACTGGTACTATGCCAGTGGCTCGAGGGTCAATTCCATTTCAATTCAGTCAATTTGTCTACATTTACATTTACATTTAAGTCATTTAGCAGACAGCACTGAAAGCCAAAGGGTTTTGAGTTGTTTTTTCAGCTCTTACATACATTTTTATTTTTGTTGTTATACACTGAGGCTGGGATTCAATCCGAGCTGCGTTCGATCTGAGATCTAGCACGCTTGACATTTAACTGGAATTTACAATTGAATTGACATCTGCAGCGTTTGCCTTGAATGCGATCTCTGCCGAAGGCGTTAACATTGCCATTAAATGCTACAATTTCTACAAGTGCGATCGGATTCAATCCAAGCCTCAGAGAGACTTGAAAGATTGCCTCAAACGTTTCATGCCTCTCACCTCCCTCCTCCCAGGTATTGGTACGGTCCCGGTGGGGCGGGTGGATACGGGCGTGATCAAGCCAGGCATGGTGGTGACTTTTGCCCCCGTCAATGTGACCACGGAGGTCAAGTCAGTGGAGATGCTGACCGAGGCGCTGACCGAGGCCATGCCCGGAGACAACGTGCGCTTTAACGTCAAGAATGTGTCGGTAAAAGACATACGGCGAGGGAACGTGGCTGGAGACCGTAGGAACGACCCGCCGATGGAGGCGGCCAGCTTCACTGCACAGGTCTGGATAGGAGAGTTTGCTGTGGAGAACATTGTGTGTCTGGATAGGAGAGTTCGCTGTGGAGAACATTGTGTGTCTGGATTGAAACGAGTCATTACGAGACACCAATTAACATGCTGTGTTCTGATTCCTGTTTTTGTCCAATCCACACATCACTTACTACCCCGTTTAAACAGGCAACAAATAGCATAGAGTCACATCATCATCCTGAACCACCCAGGTCAGATCAGTGCCCGGCTACGCCCCCGTGCTGGACTGCCACATGGCCCACACCGCCTGTAAGTTCGCCGAGCTGGCGGAGAAGATTGACCGGCGCTCGGGCAAGAAGCTGGAGGACAACACCAAGGCCCTGAAGTCTGGCGACGCAGCCATCGTTGCCATGGTCCCTGGGAAGCCCATGTGTGTGGAGAGCTTCTCTGAGTACCCACCACTTGGTAGGTGGTGTGTGTGTGTGTCTGCCCTCAACTCAGATCCCTATTGGGGGGATAGAGCGTCTGCCAAATGACTTAAATGTAAATGTAAAATAGATGACGTGTACTGTACATCTTTGTCATATATGTATATATATATTACAGAACCGGCTCTGTTCATCAGATAAGAAGTTATCTCCATCCTTCATCAGTCTTGCTGCTTCTTGTCTAGAACTAATCACGTTCCATTTAGTATTTTCGAAGTGCTACAGTTCAAATCAACTATAGCATTGTATCATGTGCTGCAAAGCCTGTAATAGACTGAAATATGTTTATAATAAATCATTAGAAGTATGACTCACATTCGATCATTCTCTCCATCCTCCCAGGGCGCTTTGCGGTGCGTGACATGCGTCAGACGGTGGCGGTGGGCGTGAAGGCGGTGGAGAAGAAGGCTCCGTCCACGGGCAAGGTCACTAAGTCGGCCCAGAAGGTCAAATGAACGTTGTGTTGGGCTGGCGACGTTAGCGTCTGCCACCGTGAAGACATCACTCCCCTCCTACACACCATAGTCCACGTCTGGTCCATATGCTCACGATGCATCACAACAGCAGACGGATGGAAACAATGTCGTAGTATATTCATTAAGGAAGTGTTCTGTTTTATATATGTTTTGGTCTGCTTGTTGGACTGTTTGTGGTTAGGATACTCTATCTGAGTGGAAGACCATTTAAATAACTCCTCTAGGTGTGTGCTATTGTACTCAGTTCAACCTCAAAAATGTTATTGATAGTGTTTGTTTTGCATTAAACTAGCTGCTAGTTAATGTTAGTAAAAATGTACAAACATTTTTAAGTCGATAAAATGTTGAAATGGTGTTGTGTTTTCCTATGGCTGCTTGCATGTTCCCAATGCACTTTAAGAAATATAGCAGATACTAACATATTGTAGCACCTTGCTCGGCTTAAAAGCTCCCTTGCACTGTTCAAACCTTGTCGACACTGTTCCCTCGACACCTTATTGTAACCTGTGAGCTTGATCTATATCGAAAGACATTTAAAAAGGGTTCAGACTTAGCAACATGTGCATCATTTTTCCGCAGTCATTTAAATATGGGTTGACAGTTGAAGAAATCATTTTCAAGGTAAAAAATAGATGCCAACACGCAGCTACAGAACAGGAGATACACCACAATGGTCAAAGGCTGACAGGACGTGTCTGTAAATATGTCAACAAACACACTTGAATTTCCTTTTTTTTTTTTTTTTTATTGATGTAGGAGAATAAAAGTTTCTTTAGCATTTTTCATGACATCACAGGCTTGATTGGAGCTAACGGACATTATTACTATCGTATAGGTATGTGCACGTCATTTAAATAAATTAGGATAATGATCGTATGAGACACAATGATGACATTTCTAAAGGCCAGTTTTCCTTTGGTAATACTTGGTCTGTCTGTGGATAAATAATGGCCAAATCAGATAGTCATTTTTTTTATATATACAAGGGACAAAACAAAAAGCAAATATGTGAGACCATTTCAGCACAAAAGGCCAACAACCCACACGTTGGGTGCAAATAAACATGTTGAAATGGACAGTATATCGCCAAAAAAAGGCACCATGTTATGTACTGCATGTTTTGTATACTTCACATATTCTGGTAAAGCCTTCAATAAGGATCTAATCGACCATAAATGTTTCTGCTAAGGTTTCTGTTTCCAATGGTATGTGTACTGGAGCTTTGGATTTGGCGTACAATTTCATACTGTATTTCATGTTGTTTTTGAATGGGTTTCTCTCCTTTGAAACAACCCCCTTGGTGAAACATCCAATAATCCCTACAGGATCCTGTTCAGTAGGCACAAAATGTTACAAAACGTTTTGAAACCGATGAGGTAGCCTACTACCTGAGGTTGAGCGTGTCCAATGAGTCATCTTTGCATTCCAATTCAAAATGTTTTGCTACATTGTGCCCTATTGAACATGACCCTGTTGTACCTGAATCTGTAACACTTAAAAGGTTAGTCCACTCAAATGACAAAATACATGTTTTATTTTGGTAACCTGCAAAGACTGTTTGAAAGGTAAGAAGAACAATGTCATTTTGTGATTTTAGTGACATATCCCTTTAAGTCAAAAGGAATAATTGTTGTTAGCATTAGCCATGATGTCACTCACACTGCTTGCCAGGGTGTGCGAAATATCACTTACAGATTATTAACATAACATTATATACATTCTACAGCATGTCAACTTCCGTTTAAGCAATTTAATAAGCATTCAAAACTATAACGTATTAAAATAACTAAAGCCGGGGAGTGTGATTGCGACTGAAACCATGTAAGACTGCAAGTATCTTCATTTAATTAAAAGAGGGTCACATAATCAGATAACAAATATATTTTTGCACATTTTCTCCCTTCGTGTTTTGCTCACTTGTGTTATAAGTAACAACACATATTAAATGAGAAGATACACAGGCATCTCAAGAAATCACATTCATAACGTGGATGCCTTGGTCGTCGGGTAGATAACACCTCGGGGTGCACAATTGAACTGTGTTTTCGGCATAGAAATAGAAGTACTAGAACGGGCATCCCCATTCAAATGTGTCATGATGGGTGGACCGTATTCTAGTAATTCTATTTCTATGGTTTTAGCAGCTATTCGTCGCCTGTTTTAGAAGTTATTCCTTTCCCGGGACTATGTGTAGCAGCTTGTGTACAATGGTTATACAGTATGTAAACTACCGGAGTGTGTGGGTGTGTGTGTGTGACCTGTTGGCAGAATTCAATTTACCTCAAACTAGTATTGACCTGGACTTGGCAAGTCTATCATTACAGTGAGGGGTGTTTTGTACCATTGTATGTCCACAATAGTCACTCAAATGAGAAACTATTATAGGGAACTGATGTGGGTGAAAAACTTGGTCGTATTGAGGCAACATTAATTTCAAGATGGCTGCCTCAGAAGCTTTGGATAAGAGTATGATATTGGGTTCATGTAAGCATTTACCTTGCCCCATACGCTCTAGTCTTATAAGTTAGGAGGCCCCACACTTGAACTTTTACTGTACATGATTATGTGTATTAAAATTAAGGAAACGTTTTCTAGAAGGGTTTTGCCTTAAGGTCCATAGGCATCAACAACTTCCAGTGTTAATGAATGAAGACTTATGGGTAAGTTGTAACATGGGTAAGTTGAAAACATGCAGTGCTCATGCAGTGTCGAGATCACAGATCAACCCACTGTCTATCAGGATCAAGTTTAGCTTGTTTCTTAGATATATATAATATATATATATCAAAGTCTCTTTTTATATACCTCACTCTCTTTATTTTACCTTCTTTGTTTCGATTTCTTCAATAATAATTCATGCAATGATATGTTCATGTATCGTCGACTTGGATGAAAAATACTTTGCTTTTTATCAAATGAATCAACAGAAATAACCATTATAGTCCCTCCCTGTTCCCCCTCACCCCTCCAAAAAATAGAACAAAGAACTTCTCCATAAGGTGAGGTTTTTTGATTGGTCCATACGACACGGGGGTGTCTTATTTTAGCCGTACGTGCGGCATGCTCAGGGACTCGGCGCTCCCAACTGAGGCGGGCGATGACGTGTTCCCGCTCGGCAGGCTCCTATTGAACCCTGCCAGAGCACTTAACCCCGCCCCAAGCCCAGGGTCTGTCCTCAGTAGCTCTGAAGAGTAAGAGGTTGCGTCGGCTGTCCCCTGGGACAGGAAGTCAAAGCCAAAGGCTCCACCTTGAGCCTCGGGAGGGAGAGGGAGGGCGTCCACGTCCCTGTCGCTGATAAAGAGGTCCTCCTCCCCCCAGCCATCCCCGCCGCCCCCTCCCCCAGGGTCTTGACTACTGTGGGAGCCTGTGGGGGAGTCGCTGCTGCAGGGACTGGGGGAGGAGAGGCTGAGGCTAGGATGGTGGTGGCTATCCAGGGCCATGGAGGTGGTCCCACCCTGCCCCAGGTTTTGGACAGACATGGACTTGCCCAGGCTTCGGTCCACCTGGCTGGGGTTGGAGCCAGAGGAGCAGCGGCCTCCTCCCAGAGCAGAAGAGAGGGGTACCAGGGGCTCCATCTCCAGGCTTGTGTGTCTCGTCCAGGAGCCCTCTGCTTTGGCATTGCAGGGCCGGCCATTACTGTTCCCACCGGACCCCCCTCTTGGCTGCCCCAGCCTCCCGATTCTGAGGCCTTGTTCTGGGCCTAACACATCACCATCCTCCCTCTCCTCCGGGCTTCCACAGAAGTCGCCTACCTCCACCTCCCTCTCCCTTTCCGTCCTGGAGTGACCCATCGTCCGGCTGGGCTGGGGAGGAGGCGGTGGGGGCCTGGCCAGAGTAGGAAACCCCCCACTTCCAGATACACAATTAGGAGTAAGAATAGGAGGTGAGTGAGAAGAACTTCCCCTATGGACTGGTTCCCCACTTTCCGGCAGGGTATGATGATGATGATGGTGGTGGTGTTGAGGAAGGGGCGACGGACTGAACGAGGAGGGCGGGGGCCCACCGGTAGAAGGTGAGGAGGTGCCAGTGTTGAGGTTGAGGCTGAGCTCGGTGGGCGGGGCCAGGATAAGGTGAAGTCCCCGGGACAGGTTTGAGGCGTTGGTGGAGGAGCGGGTCACGCACGCCCCTTGGCCCTCTATCCCTGGCCCACCTCCGGTGCTGCTGACCTGGGTAGAGCAGGTGGGGTGGTCCTTGAAGAGGATAGAGCTCTGGTAGTCTGAGGTCTGCTCCAGCTCAAACAGGGGCAGGGAGGAGAGGGTGAGGGCAGAGGAGGAGCCTTTACGTAACACATGCCGGTAGATGTCCAACAGGGAGTCGAGCTTCGACTCAATAGACTGGACCTAGAGAGGGATGGATTGAAGGAAGGAAGGGAGGGAAATAGAAATGAAGGTTAATATTAGCAACGAGTACTTTCACATAATTGGTAATACAAACAACATGCAACCACATTTAACCATAATACGCAAAACAATTAAAATATGTTGAATAACAGTAGTTGGTACACCCTTTACACCTGTACCCGTATACGGGTTGAAATTGGCAGATTTGGGCACAAATGCCTCACAGCGCTGTATGGGTTTGGACTGACAGTCGTTCTGAACTCGAGCACTGCACGCGTTAAGAAGTTGCCCCACATCTCTCCCAGTACTTGGGCAAAATGTGATTTTTTTTTTGTTCCCTTAGTGAGGGAAATGCTGTAAGTTAAGAGGACTCTATGTACTTTGAAAGATGAGACGATGAGGATTATTATAATAAATACCACTTTGATGTCACACAAGCCAAACACCTGTGAGTCCAAATGTGCACTTCACATTTCCATATCATAAAACTCATGGCATATACAGAGTCAGCGTTTATGATCAGTATGTTTGATGTACAGTTACAAGAGGACATGGCGTCATACCCTGGGTTGTTCTGAACAGAATGAGCCCATGTTTGTTTATTGTGAAGCTCATTTGCCGTGGCACACACCTGCATGCACTCATGACTCCTTACTATGCGTACCAAAATGACCTTGTAAAAGCCTAACACTGTAAGATCGTATATATTAACTTAGCTAGTCATGTCGGCAACAGAACAAGCTTTCAAATCATGCCCACCTGACCCCGACTGCGATTCATTATGGACCATTTTTGAATTGTGTAAACATCAACAGTAATTGTGTGATGGCAGGGATACAGGGTTGTGTTTCAAATGAAACAACGACAAGTGTGCTTGTTCTAGATCCTCAACGGCACAGCTAGGGAGTGCTCAAAAAGTACCTTATAGTTGAAGACTCTTCTATGAGTCATAGAAATGCATTGAAATGACTTGGGAACTGTGCACACTTTGGAGTGGTGTGTGGCAACTTGGAGACTCCAGTTAGAGCTCTCACTCAAACCCTTGTGACTTTGTTGTCTTATGTTGCACCTACCCCACGTTTTCCAGGGATATTCTTATGTCACTGAATGTCAACAGTGTATTGGTTGGATCCAGTCTCGTGTCAGGTGAACTTGTGTGCTCACCTTTGGTCTAATCATGTATCTTCCCATTATCTTCAAACTGTTCCCTTACAATTGCTACCATGGTCATCCGTGTGCTTTTCATATTTCTTCTGTAAGAAACATTTCAATTGAGCCCCCATCCGTATAGGCCAATTCCCACTAATGTAAAAGGTGAACCACACATAACTCACCATATTTAATGAACCAGCGTTTAAGTTCACGGAAACCCACTGACCTGCCGTTCCACTTTGCAGACTCGACCCAGCATACTCATATCCTCTAGCAGGTCTCCATCAGACAGCAGCTTGTCCCGGATCTTCTTATCCAGAGGAATCTGGCCTTTACCCAGGATCTGGTCCACTCTGGAGGGCACAGGAGACATAGTGTTAAAGAGAGGGTACAGAGTGGTGCAGGACCAGAGGATGTCCAGTAGGCAGCCCGCCCGAGAAGGAAGGAAGAAGGAAAGAAAGAGAGTTAGAGTTGGAATTGGTCCTCTATGAGAATACAACACTTACTGTAGAGGCCCATACTGCTCACAAGGATATATACTGGCTCGGTTTATTGTGTCACTAGAGATATATGTTGCAAGTGTATCAATATCAACAGCATGCCACTGGGCACACACACTGGTTGAATCAACGTTGTTTCCACGTCATTTCACTGAAATGAGGTGGAACCAACGTGGAATAGACGCAGAATTGACGTCTGTGCCCAGTGGGATGTCAATACGCCTTTTTTCAAAAGATCTAAGATTAAACTTTAGAAGCCAAGAAGAAGAGGCGAATGTATTATCTACTACTGGATTTGAAATACAAAATGGATGACCTTAAATTACAAGCATAGTTTTTATTTTTATTTGTATATCATTTTACTACACATTTGGATTTTCATTTGAGATGTTTATATGAGATAATCAATATTTTCTGGTCAAGAAGCTCTCGACCAGAAAAATGTAATTTTATTTTTCTACCACATGGTGGCTCACTCATTTGGCAAATAAGGCCTTTCAAATTCAGTGAAAGTTTAGGGCCTAGATTTAATCAGATCAAGTGCTAACCGGCTATAGCCGACACCTGCATAGCTGACGTTTTGGCGGTGTCGGCGGTGGAACGGCATTGGAGCTGTAAATCGGTGAGCAGCTGCTCTTATGATCATTGTCAAGAAGCCACACCTCCCCACTCGCGTTAGAAGTTCAGAATGAGAAAGTGTCGGCTCTATAGAAATAATGAAGCTCTAATTGAAAAATCATTTAACCAAATAGTGAGTATTTTTAACAGCCTAATCGAGGTGTAGATTACATCTCACATTCCAGAATGCAAACTTAATGAGACTCCGTGCAGCCAATGGCAATGTCCGTTTTAGCTATAATGCCGGGAGCAACTTGTGGATTTGATCACTCTAACGCAATTCCACCACCGACAACGTCAAAACATCAGCTATGCGGGTATTGGCTAAAGTGGATCTGATTGAATCGGCCTTAAGTTTCAGAGAAAAGTCAGTTGACAGGAATGCAGAACAGAAGAAACATCACCAGGAGGAATCTAGAACCTGAACCCATCAACAGTCCCAAATGGATCCCCCGTGCAAGATATACTGTCAACCTAGGCAGGCAAGATATACTGTCAACCTAGAAAGGTAAGATATACTGTCAACCTAGACAGGTAAGATATACTGTCAACCTAGACAGGTAAGATATACTGTCAACCTAGACAGGTAAGATATACTGTCAACCTAGACAGGTAAGATATACTGTCAACCTAGACAACCTAGGTAAGATATACTGTCAACCTAGACAGGTAAGATATACTGTCAACCTAGACAGGTAAGATATACTGTCAACCTAGACAGATATAGATATACTGTCAACCTAGACAGGTAAGATATACTGTAACCTAGACATAAGATATACTGTCAACCTAGACAGGTAAGATATACTGTCAACCTAGACAGGTAAGATATACTGTCAACCTAGACAGGTACAGGTAAGATATACTGTCAACCTAGACAGGTAAGATATACTGTCAACCTAAGATATACTGTCAACCTAGACAGGTAAGATATACTGTCAACCTAGACAGGTAAGATATACTGTCAACCTAGATAAGATATACTGTCAACCTAGACAGGTAAGATATACTGTCAACCTAGACAGTTAAGATATACTGTCAACCTAGACAGGTAAGATATACTGTCAACCTAGACAGGTAAGATATACTGTCAACCTAGACAGGTAAGATATACTGTCAACCTAGACAGGTAAGATATACTGTCAACCTAGACATGTAAGATATACTGTCAACCTAGACAGGTAAGATATACTGTCAACCTAGACAGGTAAGATATACTGTCAACCTAGACAGGTAAGATATACTGTCAACCTAGACAGGTAAGATATACTGTCAACCTAGACAGGTAAGATATACTGTCAACCTAGACAGACAGGTAAGATATACTGTCAACCTAGATATACTGTCAACCTAGACCTGTCAACCTAGACAGGTAAGATATACTGTCAACCTAGACAGGTAAGATATACTGTCAACCTAGACAGGTAAGATATACTGTCAACCTAGACAGGTAAGATAAGATATACTGTCAACCTAGACAGGTAAGATATACTGTCAGACAGGTAAGATATACTGTCAACCTAGACAGGTAAGATATACTGTCAACCTAGACAGGTAAGATATACTGTCAACCTAGACAGGTAAGATACTGTCATACTGTCACTGTCAACCTAGACAGGTAAGATATACTGTCAACCTAGACAGGTAAGATATACTGTCAACCTAGACAGGTAAGATATACTGTCAACCTAGACAGGTAAGATATACTGTCAACCTAGACAGGTAAGATATACTGTCAACCTAGGTAGGTAAGATATACTGTCAACCTAGACAGGTAAGATATACTGTCAACCTAGATATACTGTCAACCTAGACAGGTAAGATATACTGTCAACCTAGACAACATAGGTAAGATATACTGTCAACCTAGACAGGTAAGATATACTGTCAACCTAGACAGGTAAGAAAGATTTTTGCAATTTGAAAACCATGCAGTGTTTCTTCTAGCAAACAATCAGCTAGTCCACATGCAGGGGATGGGGAGAAAGTCAGGAGGGTGTGAGGATAGGAGAGTGCGTGAGGGGTGTGTGTGAGGGGCGTGAGGGGGTTAACTCTGACCCCTGCGTGGAGTTCTTTCTGCCCTGGCTGTAATACATGGGCAGGGAGGGAGAGGAAAAGGTCTTGGCTCGGCTGCTCAGGGGTTGGGGCCCCACTATCATGTCCAGCCTGTGGGGGACAGTGAGGACACGCACACACACACACACACACACACACACACACACACACACACACACACACACACACACACACACACACACACATATGAATGTATGCACACAGACTCGAACATAGGCACACTCACATGAAGACAAAGACATACTGCTCACATCAGTGGCTAAGCAGTGAATACACATGGGCAAACAGTTGCTAGCTAAGCTTTTTCATGCATTTTATTGGAAGGTCTAATTTAGAGAGTGTGACTTTGTGAGCACTTTGACCATGTGTGACAGTGCATTATTGTTCTCACCGTGTCTGCAGACTCTTGATGCGACACAGCATGTCCAGGTGTCCGGCCGAGTACTGCTCTATGACGTCCTTCACATCGTACGGACGCAACGTCTCCTTGAACTTCTTCTTGGCCACGTGGAACTTCATTATCCTGGATGGACCAGACCATGTTCATTAAATACCAGATAAAAGAACATTGCCCGAAACAGGGAGGGACTACGTGAACGTGTCTAACAAGAAACGCTCGTTTTTGTTTCCCGTTGCGAAAGGTTTCTCTACGGTGTGTCCTAATGAAAGCGATCCAGCATAGGAGGGAATCTCAATGCAGTTCGTCAATCTACCATAAGAGGGAGTCCTCAAACAAAGAAGGACATTGACCTCGAGTAACACACGCCAAGGTACTGAGATCTAAAACTATCCAATAGCAACAGCAGAAACAACTCTTCTTTCTCAACATAAATACATGACCGCTGATCTGGAAAATCATTTCATAGTTCAAAAGAAAATATTCCTGTGAAGTTGCGAAAGATCTGAGGTAAAATCAGTCTTTACCTCACTGTTTACCTTAGCTGTGTCGCACGTAAATCTAGCCCTCTGAGAGAGTGTAGAGGGGAGCCTAGTACATACACCTGTGGGCCCCATACAGCGGAAGAAGTTGAATATGAGAGGCCCTTACTGCCCAATGGGAGGATCAACGTGTTAAGACTGATGGAAAAGACATAGTAATGGATCCACTGGCTAAACCCATGGCAGGAAGTAAGAGAGATTTTGAAGCTGCCTCTCACGGTATGGATTAGGGGAAAGAGTTCGGAGGTTACAATAAGAAGAAAAAGGTCACACTAAGGCTCTGATGACATACTTGAGTGAGGGCAGCAGGTGTGTGTGTGTGTGTGTGTGAGTGAGCGAGCGTGCGTGCGTCTCACCTGACGGCTCGGATGACAGACTTGACGGAAGGCAGCAGGTCCTCCACAGAGATCTCACAGTGACAGCCCTTGTCATCACCGAAACCATCCTCAGTGGTCATGTTAGAGTCAGCTAGAGAGAGAGATGGAGGGAAAGAGAGTTTGAGTTATAACACACCTTCATTATTTTTATTGATGGAGACAGAAAGAAAGAGAGATGGAGGGAAGGAAGGAGAGAGGGAAGAAGGGGAGGGAGAGAGGGAAGAAGGGGAGGGAGAGAGGGAAGAAGGGGAAGGAGAGAGGGAAGAAGGGGAGGGAGATAGGGAAGAAGGGGAGGGAGAGAGGGAAGAAGGGGAGGGAGAGAGGGAAGAAGGGGAGGGAGATAGGGAAGAAGGGGAGGGAGAGAGGGAAGAAGGGGAGGGAGAGAGGGAAGAAGGGAAGGGAGAGAGAGAAGAAGGGGAGGGAGAGAGGGAAGAAGGGAAGGGAGAGAGGGAAGAAGGGGAGGGAGAGAGACAGTGACGCGCATTGATGCCAAGGGGAGCCAGGCTTTCGTCTCTGTCTGTGTTTTAATGGTTTTCCATCAATTCGGAAGTGGTTGAATCTCACCAGAGAAATCATCAGAGCGAGGGAAACAGCGCCCTTCTGTCTCAGTATGTGTAGCCCATCTATTTGATGCTGTGTGTACCAAAAGAGTATGGCATGTTGTGGCAGTATATCAATTGAACTTTTATTTAACTTGGCAAGTCATTTAAGAACAAATTCTTATTTTCAATGATGGCCTAACGCGGACGACGCTGGGCAAATTTTAGGCTGACGTTAAGTAGCTAGCTAACTTAGCTGGTTCATTGTTGCCCATGCGAGGAAGTTAGGCTAACAAGCGTTTTAGCTAGGTAGCCTATACAGTGCCTTGCGAAAGTATTCGGCCCCCTTGAACTTTGCGACCTTTTGCCACATTTCAGGCTTCAAACATAAAGATATAAAACTGTATTTTTTTTGTGAAGAATCAACAAGTGGGACACAATCATGAAGTGGAACGACATTTATTGGATATTTCAAACTTTTTTAACAAATCAAAAACTGAAAAATTGGGCGTGCAAAATTATTCAGCCCCCTTAAGTTAATACTTTGTAGCGCCACCTTTTGCTGCGATTACAGCTGTAAGTTGCTTGGGATATGTCTCTATCAGTTTTGCACATCGAGAGACTGAATTTTTCCCCCCATTCCTCCTTGCAAAACAGCTCGAGCTCAGTGAGGTTGGATGGAGAGCATTTGTGAACAGCAGTTTTCAGTTCTTTCCACAGATTCTCGATTGGATTCAGGTCTGGACTTTGACTTGGCCATTCTAACACCTGGATATGTTTATTTTTGAACCATTCCATTGTAGATTTTGCTTTATATTTTGGATCATTGTCTTGTTGGAAGACAAATCTCCGTCCCAGTCTCAGGTCTTTTGCAGACTCCATCAGGTTTTCTTCCAGAATGGTCCTGTATTTGGCTCCATCCATCTTCCCATCAATTTTAACCATCTTCCCTGTCCTTGCTGAAGAAAAGCAGGCCCAAACCATGATGCTGCCACCACCATGTTTGACATAACGTTTTGCATTGTTGCCAAAAAGTTCAATTTTGGTTTCATCTGACCAGAGCACCTTCTTCCACATGTTTGGTGTGTCTCCCAGGTGGCTTGTGGCTAACTTTAAACAACACTTTTTATGGATATCTTTAAGAAATGGCTTTCTTCTTGCCACTTCCATAAAGGCCAGATTTGTGCAATATACGACTGATTGTTGTCCTATGGACAGAGTCTCCCACCTCAGCTGTAGATCTTTGCAGTTCATCCAGAGTGATCATGGGCCTCTTGGCTGCATCTCTGATCAGTCTTCTCCTTGTATGAGCTGAAAGTTTAGAGGGACGGCCAGGTCTTGGTAGATTTGCAGTGGTCTGATACTCCTTCCATTTCAATATTATCGCTTGCACAGTGCTCCTTGGGATGTTTAAAGCTTGGGAAATCTTTTTGTATCCAAATCCGGCTTTAAACTTCTTCACAACAGTATGTCGGACCTGCCTGGTGTGTTCCTTGTTCTTCATGATGCTCTCTGTGCTTTTAACGGACCTCTGAGACTATCACAGTGCAGGTGCCAACATGAAAGAGATGAGGGTGGCATTGGTTTTCAGCTAGTTTCCAAGTAGGGTGAGTCCAAACTTCTTCTTTTTCTTAACTTACACAGTCTCCGGTTTTGTGATGAAACAAATGTACGTGTTGTCGCTGCCTTATTGTATATTACGGCAACGTATGAACGAATGGGTTGTAGAGCAAACAACGCAATTATCCCAACATTGGATCTAATATGTTTTTACTGGCTTGGCTTCCACAGGGATTTTTACCCACGCACTGCTGAGAGAGAGAGAGAGAGAGAGAGAGAGAGAGAGAGAGAGAGAGAGAGAGAGAGAGAGAGAGAGAGAGAGAGAGAGAGAGACAGAGAGACAGAGAGACAGAGAGACAGAGAGAGAGAGAGAGAGAGAGAGAGAGAGAGAGAGAGAGAGAGAGAGAGAGAGAGAGAGAGAGAGAGAGAGAGAGAGAGAGAGAGAGAGAGAGAGAGAGAGAGAGAGAGAGAGAGAAAAATAATAAATGGAAAAACTCTTGAGAGAGTTGCCTCTCCTCAGTAGGTATATTGCTAATGGGAAATATTATCACAAAGGCCTGCTGTTTATGAATGGCCTGAGTTACGACATAAAGCACACCAAAGCGGGCCAGGGGTTAGAAGTGGTAGAGTGCAGATCAAACAGATCCCCCTGACCAATAAAAAGGTTTTCTATGACCCCAGGTTCCCAGGTTAATGCTATTTGTAATGTTACAAGGCAAGCCACCACGGGCCTTTGGAGGATTGGTGTGTGTCAGCCAGCATCAATCTCTGCTCTCATTAATTCAGAAAGTGCTGTAGCTGGTTCTTGGCAAAGCCATATAATCCATCTGGCATACTGTATATGCAACAATCCATGTACCATATACAACATGATTATTGTACGGTTGTGTAAGGTCAGCGTCATATACAGTATAGTCATTAGTCCTCACTTTATCCAAAACGTCTCTTACACCAGATTCATCTGGATAAATCCCCTATTCCATTTATATCCTTCCTCAACATAATGTGCTGGTAATAGTGTTATTGTAGTCCACTATTGGTATAGACCTACTTCATTCTAGAATTTAGCTGGTGTTCCATTTGACCTAGCTACCTGGTCACTGTGGCTGTTACCCTGCCTTCCTCAGCCAGCTGGCTCGGCTGGATAAAGCAGCACTGCAGCTTCTGCTAGCCCCTTAAGGCTGCTAATCTACAGCATTTCCCTTCCATTCCCACCCACCATCCAGAGCACGGTTCAGAGCTCCAGCCATAACCAAGCCAGGCCGTCCAGCCCCACTAGCCCAAACCAGCGCACTGCAAACAGGCATTAACATTCCTCCCTCTGGGCTCTATGGTCTGTGCCAGCTCTGGTCTGGTCTGCCCATAAGACCAGCGGTCTAGGAGTAATCCTTCATAGGCTAGCACACAGCGCCCAGCCAGAGAACTTAGGGAAAGGGAGTGAAAGCTAGCATGACATTAAGAGTGTGGTTTTAAGTCGATGTAGCTCACCAGTGATCTAAGTATATCTAAAGATATCATGAGATATCATTCTAAAGATGATAACATGTGTAGAAAGTATCAGGGCAAGATTACCATTTTGGTATAAAGGCAAGGGAAATAACATGGTACCAATCAACCCATCTCTTACACTAAACGCCCAAATCCAACAATTGACCAATCACGACAATTCATTAGTTCCTCTCACCATCGGCAGTGGAGCGTGATTGGATCTTGAGGCGGAGGGAGGGTCTAAAGCGGGTGCGGTCGTTGAAGCTCCAGCTCTTCTGGACCTTGGCAGGGCTGGTGCCCTCCGTACCCCCAGCCTCAGTCCCCGGGGACCGCCGGTCGCTCACCGACGTCTGCCGACTCTTAATACTCTGCCCCCTGGGGCTCGCCATCCGGACACGGTCTTTGAAACTCAGCTTCTGACTGTCATGGGGATGGATCGATGGAGGGAGAAAGGGGGATGATGGTGTGGAGGGATGGAGAGAGAGAGAAAGGAATGGTGTTAGTGGAACAAAGATATAGACATGTACTGTATCAAGATCAAGCTTCAGGTTCGGGGTTGGGAACAATTCAAACAAAATGCAATTCATTGGAGACTTTTTACAGTCTTTCACCATTTCATGAGTTTGTTCATTCGTTTACCTCAATTATTGGTTGCTTCACTGGAGAACAAGGCATTTAAATTAGGTTAGCTTGATGGGTCTATTCATAGACCAGCATGCACTGCAGCCTATTATCCAAAATACAAGCGCACAGCAGGCAAAATGCTTCAGCAGGTACCCCACTGTTAGTATGCAATTATGATTCTTTAGCACTCAGCTCACTCCTAAACATGTGACCTCAGCTGGCCAATCCCTGTCTCTCGGACTGGCAGAGTCCCCATTGGAGGAGCTACGATAGAAGAGGTACAATAGGAGTTTGTGCAGAGGAGGATCTTGTATCATGGATGACCAAAACCACCAAGGGAATAGGGTGAAGTGATGATTTCATGAACTTTTGTGATGAACTATTCATGGGGTCTAATATCCAAGGAGGGACTGCTGAAGTGGTGAGGCGCACACGGTGGAGTGCTGAGGTCAGAGGATGGACAATGCTGTGTACAGGGTTTCCAAGTGACAACATGCAGGGGCAGTGGAGGGGCCGTGCAGAGGACAGGCAGCGGGGCAAGAGGTAGGAAGCTATACCCAATCTAACGGTGACTGTTTTGGTGGTCATTGTAAATGTTAACGTGACTGTTGATGAAGTCATTGTGTCATTCACGTTTTGGTGATATGAGTGTGAATGCTGTGAATGACAGGAAGTGAGGTAAGAGGCAAGAGTAGTTGATAAAACTTCCAGAAAGATTGCAGTTGATGGTGAAATATCACAATAAACCAGTTAGAAAGCATATCTGTTCAGTGGATCTGTTTTTAAGACCTTACCAAATAGCTGTTGTACAGTCAGAATTTTTTTATTTTGTAATTTATTATTTTACCAGGTAAGTTAACTGAGAACACATTCTCACTTGCAGCAACAACCTGGGGAATAGTTACAGGGGAGAGGAGGGGGATGAATGAGCCAATTGTAAACTGGGGATTATTAGGTGACCATGATGGTTTGAGAGCCAGATTGGGAATTTAGCCAGGACACCGGGGTTAACACCCCTACTCTTACAATAAGTGCCATGGGATCTTTAATGACCTCAGAGAGTCAGGACACCCGTTTAATGTCCCATACAAAAGATGGCACTCTACACAGGGCATTGTCCCCAATCACTGCCATGGGGCATAGGGACATTTTTTTAGACCAGAGGAAAGAGTGCCTCCTACTGGCCCTCCAACACCACTTCCAGCAGCATCTGGTCTCCCATCCAGGAACTGACCAGGACCAACCCTGCTTAGCTTCAGAAGCAAGTCAGCAGTGGTATGCAGAGTGGTATGAGTAATATGAGTGTACAGTAGGAGTTAGTGTACAGTAGGAGAAGTGGTTCAAGTCATAAGACAACAGGCAGCAGTTTCGGGCACTGTCCAAAAGCAGCTCAACATTGTTGCAAAGGTAACTCAGATACTCAGAGAACTCCCAGAACCCATATGCTGCCATTTTGAAAACCACCAAGTTTCTCTCAGGTTTCGAATCCATGCATCAAGAATAAATTCGTAGTCATTCCCAAAATAGTCATGAGTACAGGCGGGCGGGGGGGGGGGGGGGGGTACCTAGTATGTTTCCGTAGGGTACACCTCCTCAGTAGCGTCTGCTTACTACTGAGACCTTTACTACAAACCAGAGGAAAGAGATACGGTAAGCAAATATATATGTTTATAATGTACAGTTCAAAAGTTTGGACACCTACTCATTCAAGGGTTTTTCTTTATTTTTGCTATTTACAAAACTATGAAACAACACATATGGAATCATGTACTAACCAAAAAAGTGTATAATATATTTGACATTTGAGTTTCTTCAAAGTAGCCTCTCGTTGCCTTGATGACAGCTTTGCATACTCTTGGCATTCTCTCAACTAGCTTCATGAGGTGGTCACTTGGAATGTATTCCAATTAACAGGTGTACCTTGCAAAAAGTTAATTTGTGGAATTCTTTCCCTCTTAACTTCTTGGATATAGGGGACGCTATTTTAATTTTTGGATGAAAAACGTTCCCGTTTTAAACAAGATATTTTGTCACGAAAAGATGCTCGACTATGCATATAATTGACAGCTTTGCAAAGAAAACAGTCTGACGTTTCCAAAACTGCAAAGATATTGTCTGTGAGTGCCACAGAACTGATGTTACAGAAAGAACCCAGATAAAAATCCAATCAGGAAGTGCCGCATTTTTTGAAACTGCCTCATATCAATGACTCCTTATATGGCTGTGAAGGAGCTAGGAGTCAGCTTACGTTTTCCACGTTTTCCCCAAGGTGTCTGCAGCATTGTGACATATTTGTAGGCATATCATAGGAAGATTGACCATAAGAGACTACATCGACCAGGTGGTCGCTTGGTGTCCTACGTCGCAATTATTGCGTAATCTCCAGCTGCAGTATTTTTCCGTTTGCTTCTGATGAGAAGCCAACTGCCACCACTGATAGATTATCGAATAGATATGTGAAAATCACCTTGAGGATTGATTCTAAACAACGTTTGCCATGTTTCTGTCGATATTATGGAGCTAATTTGGAAAAAAGTTTGGCGTAAGTGACTGCATTTTCCGGTCTTTTTCTTAGCCAAACGTGATGAACAAAGCGGAGCTATTTCGTCTACACAAATAATATTTTTGGAAAAAATGAACATTTGCTATCTAAATAAGAGTCTCGTCATTGAAAACATCCAAAGTTCTTCAGAGGAGACTGTGTGAATCAGGCCTTCATGGTCAAATCACCTCAACCAAAGGACACTAATAAGAAGAAGACTTGCTTGGGCCAACAAACACGGGCAATGTTTGAGATTTCTGGTTCCAGCCGCCATGTCTTTGTGAGACGCAGAGTAGGTGAACGGATGATCTCCACATATGTGGCTCCCACTGTGAAGCATGGAGGAGGAGGTGTGATGGTACTTTGCTGGTGACACTGTCAGTGATTTATTTAGAATTCAAGGCACACTTAACCAGCATGGCTACCACAGCATTCTGCAGTGATACGCCATCCCATCTGGTTTGCACTTAGTGGGACTATATGTTTTTCAAAAGGACAATGACCCAAGCCAAGGCTGTGTAAAGGCTATTTGACCAAGATGGAGACTGATGGAGTGCTGCATCAGATGACCTGGCCTCCACAATCACCCGACCTCAACCCAATTGAAAAGGTTTGGGATGAGTTGGATCACAGAGGGAAGGAAAAGCAGTCAACAAGTGTTCAGCATATGTGGGAACTCCTTCAAGACGGTTGGAAAAGCATTCCAGGTGAAGCTGGTTGAGAGAATGCCAAGAGTGTGCAAAGCTGTCGTTAAGGCAAAGGGAAGAATCTCAAATCTCAAATATATTTAGATTTCTTTAACACTTTTTTGTTTACTTCATGATTCCATGTGTTATTTCATAGTGTTGATGTCTTCACTATTATTCTACAATGTAGAAAATAGTAAAAATAAAGGAAAACCCTTGAATGAGTAGGTGTGTCCAAACTTTTGACTGGTACTGTATGTGAATGTCTTTGTATAGGTTATGAATGTAGCTTCTATGAATGTCTATGTATACTTCTGTAAAGATGTCACATGCCTTCATGTCTGCATGTGAATGTTTATGAAATCTAATCTATACAATCGCCACCTCAAACTAAGTGTATTAATGTCTCTGTACAGTATAGTTTGTGGATGTTAATATAACTTATGATAGATGACATAGTCCTTTATGTCATGTAT
The DNA here is from genome assembly GCF_036934945.1 of Oncorhynchus masou masou. Taxonomy (NCBI): domain Eukaryota; kingdom Metazoa; phylum Chordata; class Actinopteri; order Salmoniformes; family Salmonidae; genus Oncorhynchus; species Oncorhynchus masou. Next base: position 14,342,950 of record NC_088215.1, read on the forward strand.
TTGAAGGCTTTATAAGCACAGCATGATCACTCGGCTTCAATCGCACGAAACTAAAGCGTGACCAGAGATACTGTAGAACCACTATACATTGTCAACCACTTGCTGACATTTAGAAAGAGTGTGTTTCAAAGGTAATTGAGCTCAGTGGAGAGAGAAAATGAAGAGCCTAGGTATGACAGCGTTTTTAAAAAGCCTATTATTTGATCATTCAGCCCCACTCCTGTCCATGTCTGTCATTTAACCATACTAATTCAGCTGGCTGAGAGAGAGAGAGAGGGAGAGAGAGAGGGAGAGAGAGAGAGAGAGAGAGAGAGAGAGAGAGAGAGAGAGAGAAGGGCGCTGAGTCATATGTGTGGAGGACGGTAAACTTTTAGAACAGGCAACCTGTCGGGCACCAGTAGGCATTCAGGGCCATCGGCACCTGGTTCAATGACACTAAAAAATGGATTGTTATTTATTTATTTTTCTCCTGCAGTTTTGAGGTGGAGCCCTTGACCATGAGAAGGGTTGTGAATTGAATTCAATAGGTGGAGGATGCTGGAGCTTTGTTCTCTCTCAATCTCGCTCTCTCCCTCCCTCTGTCTCTCCTGTTCTACCGACATGCTTTTCAAGTGTTTGGGTTTGCGTGGGATGGATTCTGTCCTCACCCTCTCAACACTAGGCAACACTGAAAGGTTTACTTTTTTTCTGGTATTCTGTTGACGTTTTACACTTAGTTTGGAAATCTCGCAGACAAATGTTTTAGTGGCCCTCAGGTTTTTAATTCTGTATTTCACTTTAAAGACACACGCATTTTGCTTTCCCTACTGTTGTGTAACGACAGCTAAAGCAACATATTACATCACTCCAAGCTCCCACAGAGAGAGAGACAGAGAGAAAGACAAAGAGAGAAAGACAGAGAGAGATAAAGACAGAGAAAAAGACAGAGAGAAATAGAGAGAGGGGACAGAGAGAAAGACAGTGTTCTCTCCCTCTTCTATCTTTCCTCTGTAATTCAGTGGCTGTGTCACTCAAATCCTGTTATACTGAAATACACACACAACACACGACTGCAATAAACACAATTATTTTTAATTTTAGAGAGAGAGCGAGAGAGAAACCACTGCAATCATTTCCTTCCTGAAGAACACCTCAGGTACGGAGAGATGTAGTGAGAGAAAGGGATGAGGGAGAGGAAGAAAGAAGGAAAGAAAGAAAGAAAGAAAGAAAGAAAGAAAGAAAGAAAGAAAGAAAGAAAGAAAGAGAGAGAGAGAGAGAGAGAGAGAGAGAGAGAGAGGGGGAATGAAAGGACAAGAGCTGAGAGAGAATAGGGGAGTGGGAGTAATAAAGAGATGGAGAGTGAGAGGGAGGAAGGAATAATAAAAGGAGAGAAAGAAAGATAAACACTGAAGAAAGAGGGGGGAGAGGCCCAAAGGAGAGGAGAGGTAAATAATGACTAAGTAATGAACTGCTGGCTGTTTCTATAAATGAATCCATTAAGTTAAGAGCTCGGGCCAACAACTCTTAACTAGCTATATTTCTCTGCAATAGGTCTCCAGACTGTATATTGGCACTTTCAGCAGCAATACACTGTAAGTCCCAAATGACACCCTTCTCCCTTTACTGTGCACTACCTTTGACCAATGTCCTATGGATGGAGAGAGACGTTTGGGACACACCCACACAGTTCTGAATAGCGGCTGAAAGCATTGGCATTTCCATTTTATTCATTTGGCAGAGCAGACGATCTTATCCAGAGCGACTTGCCATCAGCGTATTCCATACAGGCAGTAGGGAAGACGTGACCCCCAACACACAGGGTTAAGACGTACACCGGTGGTAGTGGTGCGTGTGGATCTGTGCGTCAAGTAGATACACAGAACAAGTAGGAGGTACGCACCTTGTGGACGATTCACCCTGGTCCTTCCTTCAGGTTGAGAAGTGAGAGAGGGGAGAGGGGAGAGAGTGAGGAAATATTTAGCAAAGTCTTCATCGCAAACTTTATCTACTGCACCAGCGAGGAGCGAGATGAGCTCGACGGGTCGTCATCAAAAGAGATGCTGAGGATTTGAGGCAGAGCAAATCACAAGGATGTCACCAGACTAAACAGAAACAAGACACACACACACATGCATTTCAATGCAGTGTAACTATCCAGGCAAACGTGCTAGCAGTGTGTAGACAGGTCTGTGTCATCAGTGTGTGTGTGTGTGTGTGTGTGTGTGAGTGTTGTCTTTCTGTCAGTAAAGCATGTAGCAGATGAATTCTCCAATATCTCCAGGTTCCACAACATTCCATCTGCATATTTACCAGTCTTGAAACGCTATTGGCAGATAATACCAATACAGGCACTCCAGATCTCCCAATCACACAAGGCTATTCCAGCACAGTGCCAGTCCAATGAGACGAGAGACGGAGAAGTGGCCACACATTCAATAAGGCCTCAGCATCTAAATGGATCATTTAGACGCTGATCAGTGTCAGAAATGGATGGGCCGTGGAGGACGACAGCTAAATTCACTGCCTCAGTTGAAAGTGGAGTGCAGACAATCTCAAGTCTTCAGTGAATCTTAGCTAACTGTGTTAGCCTAAGTTCCAAATGTCACCCTTTTCCCCATGTAGTGCACTACTTTTGACTAGGGCCTGATTAAAAGTAGTGCACTACATAGGGAATGGGGTGTCATTGAGAACGCTCCCTTAAACTGTTAGACTGATGGTTTGAGCATATATTGGGAGATATGAATGCTTGTTGTGTCAGCAGGATAGAGGTGCACTGGGGTATTGTCTACATGATTGGCTTTTAGTCATATTTCTTGAGTTCTTTAGTTCACTACAGTTTGGATGAAAAGGAACCTGGACAATATTGGTCTTTTGATGGCTGTGAATTATTTACTTATAATAACAGAAGACAAATTATAAAAAATATAAATGTATTCATTCACAGAAAAGCAGGAAGTACATAAGTGAAATAGAACTTGAGGTAGAGAGGTAGAGGAGACTAGTAGAAAATAAGTAGCCTGGTCCTAGATCAGTTTGTGCTGTCTTGCCAACACCTACGGCCATTGTCACACCAAACGTGCCAAACAGATCTGGGACCAGGCTAGAAAAGAAGAGGAAAGTTAACAGAAATACTTAATTGGAAACAGAGAAGGGAAAAGACTGCTTAACAGGGGCACAGACACCAAACTCAGGCACCAGCTGCCAATGTTGTACCTACTTTGTAGGGCTGCAGGTATGCAACGCCTTCAAATGAGGCTTCCAGGTAGCAATGGAAACCGAGTTCTCGTCAGCCGCATAACTACGCCAAACACACTGCATGCAGAACACACAGAAACACAGGTGGAGGAAAAGAAAGAAGAGACAAAAGAGAGAAAAGAGACAAAACAAAAACAAAATAGAAGAAAAAGAAAGAACAAACAGAGGAATAAAAAAATGGGGGAAAAACTCTTGATTAGTGATTAAAAAAAAAACACAACAAAGCAATCACGGGTCAAAGGTCACGCGTGAGTGACACGTTCTGTGCATGGGCTGAGTTCGGAGGCCAGGCACGATGGGGGTACATTACATGCCTGTGGGGCTTGGAGGCCAGGAGGCTCACGTGGTAACGCCACGTGGCGCCTAGATACGGCCTGGTAGAGTAGTCGGTGGAGTAGTAGCGCCACGCAGCCTGGTGCGGTGGCAGGATGGAGAGGAGGATAGTTGAAGGGGAGGAAGAGGAGGGGAAAGGAGGTAGAGGAGGAAGAAGAAGATAGCGAGGGGGGTTAGGGTAAGGAGGAGAAGAGGAGAAGCAAGGTAAGAGGAGAAAGCGGAGAAGGTAGAGGAGGAGGAAGGCAGGAGAGGAAGCGAGGGATAGAGGGATACACAAAGGAAACCACAAGGTGAGGTCACAAACAGGAAGGAAAAGAGGAAGCTGAGGGATGCAGGGAAGGATAGCTAACAGCTTAAGCTTGCCTGCCACTCTTGTGGGTAGAGTGTCAGGAATTGGGGAGAATGGACAGAACCTAGCTCGGAAGCAATGGAGAACCCGGGGTTAGAGGAGGTTACTCTACATGCTGGTTCCTGGGCATGTTTGGAGTGTTTGTGATGGGGGGAAAAAATAGAGACTGGATAACAACAACATTACTTTTAGTTTCAACGTCACCATACTTCGCAACAGTAAGGTAAACGATTGATTCAATCAACGAGAGACAATGAGTATTTATCTCTGGCACAAAAATCTATAATGATGTATTCATATCCCAAGGGCAATTTGAATTGACAATACCATTAAAGTGACTATAGTACAAATAGCAGTATTGTAGTAAGTGTGAGTCAGAGAAAATGAGTCTCTGTCCCAAATGGCACCTTATCTCCTTCATAGCACACTATTCTTTTGACCAGGACCCATAGGGCTTGGGTCAAAAGTAGTGCACTATATAGGGAATAGGTTCCCGTTTTGGACGTACCCTGTGATAGATACAACAATTTGCCTTTACCTGGATGAGACAAGCGGCTGGGTTCCTCCTCTTCTCAAAGTGCTTCTGTCTGTGCTGCTCCTGGACCTTCAGGGCAAAGCCTGAGCCCAGTATACCCTGGGAAGACACAGGAGGACATGGGAATCAGGTGAGAACATGTCAAACGGCTTTTTTGTCGGCCATTTTGGGTCAATGGCTCATTAGTGACTGTGAACAACATGTGACCATGAAGTCAGATAGGGGAGGTAGCTGTCTAGTAGAGTAACTGAAAGGATACAATCATCTAAGTAGTGTGCGTGTGTGTGTGTGCATGTATCTGCCAATTTGTGTGTGTGCGTACGTACGTCAGTGTGTGTACTCACCGCTGGCAGGGCAAAGAAAGAGATGCCCAGTAGAGCAAACCCAGCTGAGAGCATACGACCGGTCCATGTCTTCGGGGTCTTGTCCCCGTAACCAATGGTTGTCAAGGTGATCTGAGAACACACACAAACACAATTATATCTTGAGAAAGACGCCGCTATTATCCATCATAGGTCCTAAATTATACTATATGGGAGCGAAGCCACCAAATTAAATATCGTACATTTGTGAGGGTATTGAAATCCTTACAAAATGGCTGCAATTTACACTATTTACTAGGGTCTAGTCACAAGAATAAGTATTGTATGTGTGTTGATAATGCATCTCTGCTTTTTGACCTTTATATCACTTCATTGGCTTATTATATAGCTTTAGTTTCATCTGCCTTCTCTCTCTCTCTCTCTATCTCTCTCTCTCTCTCTCTCTCTCTCTCTCTCTCTCTCTCTCATCTCTCTCACTCTCTCTCCCCAATCTCTCTCTCTCTCTCTCACTCTCTCTCATCTCTATCTCTCTCTCTCTCTCTCTCTCTCTCTCTCATCTCTATCTCTCATCTCTCTCTCTCTCTCTCACTCTCTCTCATCTCTATCTCTCTCTCACTCTCTCTCACATCTCTCTCTCTCTCACTCTCTCTCATCTCTATCTCTCACATCTCTCTCTCTCTCTCATCTCTCTCACTCTCTCTCACATCTCTCTCTCACTCTCTCTCATCTCTATCTCTCTCTCTCTCTCACATCTCTCACATCTCTCTCTCTCATCTCTCTCACATCTCTCTCTCTCTCTCTCACTCTCTCTCATCTCTATCTCTCTCTCTCTCTCTCTCATCTCTATCTCTCCTCATCTCTCTCTCTCTCTAATCTCTCTCTCACATCTCTCTCTCTCTCTCTCTCTCACTCTCTCTCATCTCTCTCTCCCTCTCTCATCTCTCTCTCTCATCCCCCTCTCTCTCTCTCTCTCTCTCTCTCTCTCTCTCTCTCTCATCTCTCTCTCATCTCTCTCTCTCATCTCTCTTGACTGAAAAGCACAGAAGATAATTCCCTATTGATTTAGTGACTCTCTTCTATCTATCTATCCGAAGGTGTCTGCTT
>NC_088215.1:14353827-14426327 GCF_036934945.1 Oncorhynchus masou masou
GAACCAACCACACACACACAGACCGTACTCGGACAGCCCAAAAAACGGCATGCTGGGACATAAAGATGCTGGCCAAGCACTGGCCTCTGCTGAAGATGTGGAAAGAAAAGACCTCTTTAACAAGCAGGTGAGTGTATGACGTGTGTGTGTTTTTTGAAGGAGAGAGAGAGCCTGTATGCGTATAAATTGGTGTGTCTATGCACGCATGCTTGTGTATGTGTATGTCTTTAAGTGTGCTTGAGTGTGTGTGTGTTTGAGTGTGTGTGTGTGAGTGAGAGTGTGAGCGTGTGTGTGTGTATGTGTGTGTGTCTGACTGTGTCATTTCTGCGTGTGTGTGTGTGTGTTTGTGAGAGAGAGAGTGTGTGTGTGTGCATGCGTGTGCGTGGCTGCTGAGTGCTGACAGAACTCTCACATCTGCCTGGTCTAGTTTTAACAGCAGTACTGTGTGTCCTGGTTCACCCTCTGAGCCTTGGCCACACTTGTCTCTCTAACCATTCATGCCAAAAACACAGAATCCAATCAGCTGCACCAGTGATCCCACTCTGGGTTGAGACTACAGTTACTATGTTGTGATGATTACTATGATGTGGGACAATGGGGCGGTTTCCCAGACCCAGATTAAACCTACTGGACTCAGAGTCATGTTCAATAGATCCAGTCCAGGATCTATCTATCTATCTATCTATCTATCTATCTATCTATCTATCTATCTATCTATCTATCTATCTATCTATCTATCTATCTATCTATCTATCTATCTATCTATCTATCTATCTATCTATCTATCTATCTATCTATCTATCTATCTGTCTATCTGTCTATCTGTCTGTCTGTCTGTCTGTCTGTCTGTCTGTCTGTCTGTCTGTCTGTCTGTCTGTCTGTCTGTCTGTCTGTCTGTCTGCCTGCCTGCCTGCCTGCCTGCCTGTCTGCCTGCCTGCCTGCCTGTCTGTCTGTCTGTCTGTCTGTCTGTCTGTCTGTCTGTCTGTCTGTCTGGGTTGGGTCGCATATGAGTCCTTGGCTGATAGAGCGACTACAGCTCCCACAGGTGTGTGTGTGTGTGTAAGTGTGTGTGTGTCTATGGCTCATTGAGGGGACTCTCTCATTCATAAACATGGGGGTGGTAAGGACACCAAGAGGTCAAAATCCAATCCTTTCACTAACAAATTCAATATCCCCATGTTGTTGTCACCGTGTCTCGTCACAATCAAAGACTTTCACCAGAAAAGTTTAGCTGGCATCGAGCCTGTGATTTCTCATGGTGCAACACTACAGTGTGAGCAATCCTCTGTCTATACAGTCAAGCAATGTGCTCCACATAAACCAATACATTCAATCAGCATCCTCTACCTAAACCACAATGTAAGATACATAAGCTGGTTTTCAGACAAATATGTTCTCAGTCAAACGTACGTCAATAAACATTCTTCCTGTATGCCAACCCCATTGGCTGATGGGAACCCACCACTGACTGAACCTACCAATGAGAGCTATTCATCCAGTTTATGAGCTGTTCTGTTTGTTTCCATTCATCTGGGCTCTGGGGACCACATCTGCATTGAAATATCTCCTTCTAACGATCTTTCAATGACTTCACAGGACAAATCACCTGTTCGGAACACTTAAAGATGGAATTGGCTCATTGCGTATAATTTATGGATGCTGAGAGTCACTGAGTCAGACACCCCCGCTCTCCAGAGACTAATGGATCGGCCCAGACAGTAATGACTGGGGTGTATCGGGCTGACAGTTATGGATACTCTAACCACTGACTGTATAGGGGAGAGAATTTATGGACCCATCTCGAGTAGTCGAAGCACACTACAACACACTCAGACACACACAATGTTGACACATACATCAGGGTGGAGAGGTGGGGGAGGGAGACGAGAGAGAGGGGGGGAGGGAAAGACGGGAGGGAGGGACGAAAGGAGGGACAGGAAAAAAATACAAAAAGAGAGAAGGAGAGAGAGCGAAAGACAGAAGGAAAGAGAGAGAGGAAAATAGGAATGATAAACCTCCCTCAAGCAGCTCAGCGTGATTATCATGGTGATTGTCATTATATAATCTGTCTCCAGCCTTGCCTTGTGCCATTAGTTGATGCGTAATAGATTGAGTTATTGGCAATGTCACATGCCCTCATACAGACAGTACTCCATGATTGTAATAGGCCAGCTTATCAATCATTCAACACAATAGGGCTGACATAAGCAGGTCAAGGGAGGTATTTTACAGAGAGAAACAGACAATACATTATGATAAAGTAACAGCAGTGCTTAAGATATTCATGATGGCCATACTTTCTAGTGTCTAACCAGTAAATGTAGGTTTATTAGTAGTGACTACTTGTAGTGGAAGCTGGAGGGGGATTGTGTCCAGTCAGTGACCCTACGTGTTTTGATAGAGAGATGATTGGAGAGGTATCCTAGGGTGTGTGTTTTGGCTTGGAGGGGAACGGGGGTAAACAGCTTAGGAGGCAGGATTAATACTGACAAATAATTAAGAAGGGTAGAGGCCAGAGGAGGACACACCCAACAGCATATTACAGCCAGCCTTAGCTGTCTCTATTCAGAGTATCTAGTTCAGCCTTAACCGTCTCTATTCAGAACATCTAGTTCAGCCTTAACCGTCTCTATTCAGAACATCTAGTTCAGCCTTAACCGTCTCTATTCAGAACATCTAGTTCAGCCTTAACCGTCTCTATTCAGAATATCTAGTTCAGCCTTAACCGTCTCTATTCAGAACATCTAGTTCAGCCTTAACAGTCTCTATTCAGAGTATCTAGTTCAGCCTTAACCGTCTCTATTCAGAATATCTAGTTCAGCCTTAACCGTCTCTATTCAGAACATCTAGTTCAGCCTTAACCGTCTCTATTCAGAACATCTAGTTCAGCCTTAACAGTCTCTATTCAGAGTATCTAGTTCAGCCTTAACCGTCTCTATTCAGAATATCTAGTTCAGCCTTAACCGTCTCTATTCAGAACATCTAGTTCAGCCTTAACCGTCTCTATTCAGAACATCTAGTTCAGCCTTAACCGTCTCTATTCAGAACATCTAGATCAGCCTTAACCGTCTCTATTCAGAACATCTAGTTCAGCCTTAACCGTCTCTATTCAGAATATCTAGTTCAGCCTTAACCGTCTCTATTCGGAGTATCTAGTTCAGTTTCTGGCCTGTGTTCGGTTGTTTGTTGTCAGTCTGTCTGAATCTCTCTCTCTCTCTGTATATATTTATATATACTGTATACACACCACCGATCAAACACCCTCTTTTTAGAACACCTCAGCATATACGGGGACTCATTTAAGACTGTTGGAAAAGCATTCCATGTGAAGCTGGTTGAGAGATTGCCAAGAATGTCATTAAGGCAAAGGGTGGCTATTTGAAGAATCTGAAATATAAAATACAGTTGAAGTCAGAAGTTTACATACACTTAGGTTGGAGTCAATAAAAATCTTTTTTCAACCACTCCACAAATTTCTTGTTAACAAACTATAGTTTTGGCAAGTCGGTTCGGACATCTTCATTGTGCATGACACATTTAGCAACAATTGTTAACAAACAGATTATTTAAATTATATTTCACTGTATCATAATTCCAGTGGGTCAGAAGTTTACATACACTAAGTTGACTGTGCCTTTACGTAAACAGCTTGGGAAATTCCAGAAAATGATGTCATGGCTTTAGAAGCTTCTAATAGGCTCATTTACATAATTTGAGTCAATTGGAGGTGTACCTGTGGATGTATTTCAAGACCTACTGTCAAACTCAGTGCCTCTTTGCTTGACACCATGGGACAATCAAAAGAAATCAGCCAGGACCTCAGAAAAACAATTGTAGACCTCCGCAAGTCTGGTTCATCCTTGGGAGCAATTTCCATGGGACACCATGGGACCAAATAAACACCATGGGACCACGCAGCCATCATACCGCTCAGGAAGGAGATGCGTTCTGTCTCCGAGAGAAGAAAGTACTTTGGTGCGAAAAATGCAAATCAATCCCAGAACAACAGCAAATGACCTTGTGAAGATGCTGGAGGAAACAGGAACAAAAGTATCTATATCCACAGTAAAACGAGTCCTGTATCAATATAACCTGAAAGGCTGCTCAGCAAGGAAGAAGCCACTGCTCCAAAACCGTGATAAAAAAGCCAGACTACGGTTTGCAACTGCACATAGGGACAAAGATCGTACTTTTTGGAGAAATGTCCTCCATAATCCGCCATAATGACCATCGTTATGTTTGGAGGAAAAAGGGGGCATGCTTGCAAGCCGAAGAACACCATCCCAACTGTGAAGCACAGGGGTGGCAGCATCATGCAGTGGGGGTGCTTTGCTGCAGGAGGGACTGGTGCACTTCACAAAATAAATGGCATCATGAGGAAGGAAAATTATGTGGATATATTGAAGCAACATCTCAATACATCATTCAGGAAGTTAAAGCTTGGTCGCAAATGGGTCTCCAAATGGACAATGACCACAAGCATACTTCCAAAGTTGTGGCAAAATGGCTTAAGGACAACAAAGTCAAGGTATTGGAGTTACCATCACAAAGCCCTGACCTCAATCCTATAGAAAGTTTGTGGGCAGAACTGAAGAAGCATGTGTGTGCAAGGAGGCCTAAAAACCTGACTCAGTTACTCCAGCTCTGTCAGGAGAAATGGGCCAAAACTCACCCAACTTATTGTGGGAAGCTTGTGGAATGCTACCCGAAACGTTTGACCCAAGTTAAACAATTTCAAGGCAATGCTACCAAATACTAATTGAGTGTATGTAAAGTTCTGACCCACTGGGAATGTGATGAACAAAATAAAAGCTGAAATAAAGCATTCTCTCTACTATTATCCTGACATTTCACATTCTTAAAATAATATGGTGGTCCTACCTGACCTAAGACAGGAAATTTTTACTAGGATTAAATGTCAGGAATTGTGAAAAACTTAGTTTGGCTAAGGTGTATGTAAACTTCGACTTCAACTGTAGCTTCTATGAATGTCTATGTATACTTATGTAAAGATGTCACATGCCTTCATGTCTGCATGTGAATGTTTATGAAATCTAATCTATACAATCGCCACCTCAAACTAAGTGTATTCATGTCTATGTACTGTATAATTTGTGGATGAACATATAACTTATGACAGAGTCTCAAATATATATATTTTTTTGTTTCACACTTTTTTTGATTCCATATGTTATTTCATAGTTTTTATGTCTTCATTATTATTCTGCAATGTAGAAAATAGTAAAAATAAAGAAGAAGTAGGTGTTCTAAAACTTTTGACCGGGAGCGTATATATCTGTATCCGTCTAATTTCTGTATCTCTCTCGCTTTCTATCTCTGTTTCCCTCTCCCTCTCTCTCATTCTCTTTATCGCTCTCTCCCGCTCTCTCTCGTTAGCCAGCTCAGAGAGCATGATGACGCTAGCTCTGATGACGTAGCGTGACATGTAAGCCTCTAGTCTCCCTCCCTGAAGTACAGCGGCCATCTCAGAAGGGCAGATGAATATGTCTAAACACCGGAAAGAATTGAAGACGGTTAATGGAGAGGCCTGTTTACATAGTCAGTCGACCCTAAGTCTACTGTTAAGAATCACAAGAGCCTCAAACACCCAAGCTAAAACATCAAGCCGGAGGACTACGGTCTATCGTGTGTGTGTGTGTGTGTGTGTGTGTGTTCCTATGGTAAATTACACTGCATATCCTTTCACCCGTTAGGTCTCTTTGAACTCGGAAGTCACATTCCTATGGTAAGACTCCAACAATTAGTGAATAGCCATATTGATTTGAAGTCAGGAAACTGACTTCTCGCTTTTAAGTAGGAAATAACGTAACTGAGAGGTCATCAATTGTCATAAAAGAGGAAAAAGTCAACTCTTTAACTTTAAAACACTTCTCATTACGGAACCATCAACTGAAGGTTGTAAACCTTTTCTCATCCCTCGAAAAAACATTCATGAAGGGTTTATAAAGGGTTTCTAAAGTGTTCATAACTCATCTAGTCTATAGCTCACCTATGACACAGAAAGGCTTCCGGGCGAAACGGAGGCGACCCTGCCATCCTCTGTAGCGACAGCAGCAGCCGGCCGACCAGATCCTGATGATGTACTCCAGCCCAAACACCACGATCATCACAAACTCCTACAGGAAGTGACAAAACAGGAAGTCAGGGCAAAGTGATACACAATGACTAAGCAATTGCTATAAATCTACAAATAGGTGTCACACTTGCTTCATCATTGTATTGAAAGTACGAGAAATGATTTATCATCCAATTTCCAACATATCATAACATATTAAAGTGGCATGCTTTTTCTTGACATTGAAACATATTCATGATTTGCATGAACGAATGATGCCTTAAAGTGGTCTACTTCCTGTGAGCAGCATGTATATAATGTTATACCTTTGAATTCAGTGTCAACCTAAAATATGCTAATGCACCATTAGCATGCTAAATGTCAACACTGAGTCATCATAGTCAATTAGATCACTTGGCACAACATGAGCTAGCTAGCATTTGCTCCCAGTATATCATGATTCAAATTCAGCTGATGCTAATCCAAGATAATGTCCCTAGCAAGTCTGGTCTAAGAGGCATATGGATGCAACGAGATTTGTTATGAGCACGGACGCTGTTTCAAATCTTTCGTTTTCAGAGTAGCGACTAGGAGCAAATAGATATCTGCCCGTGTGTGTCTATGTCGTCAGTAGGTGACCTAATGGTGTTGACACTGATGTCATTTGGAGAGGCTTATGTTATTGAGTGGAGACATCCAGTATGAATCCAATCCGGACAAAGGGATTCATCTTCTCCTGGGATAATCCGTGTTTATCCCTCTTCCTATCTGTCATGGAGATACTTACCTAGTACAGAAGGATGGACCGACGCTTTGACTGTCACCCAGGCTACAAAATGACATATACCACTAATCCTAATTTCCCCCAGGGATTCATAGTCGTGTTGAATTGAGTTGAGCCTCGAAGGAAACAATATGAGTACATTTTTTAAACTTTTTTTTTTACACTATACTACCAACCTTATCTGTACTTTCCCCAGAGCAATGACAGACTCTCTATATCTTCAAATGTACTAGGGTGCTTGTCAGGGTCTGTTTCTGAAATCTCGCCTGGGTGGCTTTGAATCCAACCCCATGGCCTAGAATGTGATCTTTGATTATTTGAATGGGAGTTGTTGCTCTTTTTTAATGAACACAATTCACTTATTAACCGCTGGTGACATAATCACACGCACACGCCCACAAACACACATAGGCACACGCCCACAAACACATAGGCACACGCCCACAAACACATAGGCACACGCCCACAAACACACATAGGAACGCGCCCACAAACACATATAGGCACACGCCCACAAACACACATAGGCACACGCCCACAAACACACATAGGCACACGCCCACAAACACATAGGCACACGCCCACAAACACATAGGCACACGCCCACAAACACACATAGGAACGCGCCCACAAACACACATAGGCACACGCCCACAAACACATAGGCACACGCCCACAAACACATAGGCACACGCCCACAAACACACATAGGCACACGCCACAAACACACATAGGAACGCGCCCACAAACACACATAGGCACGCGCCCACAAACACATATAGGCACACGCCCACAAACACACATAGGCACACGCCCACAAACACACATAGGAACGCGCCCACAAACACACATAGGCACACGCCCACAAACACACATAGGCACGCGCCCACAAACACACACACGCGCCCACAAACACACATAGGCACGCGCCCACAAACACACATAGGCACGCCCACAAACACACATAGGCACAACAAATACACATAGGCACGCGCCCACAAACATAGGAACACAAACACACATAGGCACGCGCCCACACATAGCGCCCACAAACACACATAGGCACACGCCCACAAACACACATAGGCACGCGCCCACAAACACACATAGGCACGCGCCCACAAACACACATAGGCACGCGCCCACAAACACACATAGGCACACGCCCACAAACACACATAGGCACACGCCCACAAACACACATAGGCACGCACGCCCACAAACACACATAGGCACGCACAAACACACATAGGCACGCGCCCACAAACACACATAGGCACGCGCCCACAAACACACATAGGCACGCGCCCACAAACACACATAGGCACGCGCCCACAAACACACATAGGCACGCGCCCACAAACACACATAGGCACGCGCCCACAAACACACATAGGCACGCGCCCACAAACACACATAGGCACGCCAAACACAAGGCACACAAACACACATAGGCACGCGCCCACAAACACACATAGGCACGCGCCCACAAACACACATAGGCACACGCCCACAAACACACATAGGCACACAAACACACATAGGCACACAAACACACATAGGCACGCCCACAAACACACATAGGCACGCGCCCACAAAACACACATAGGCACGCGCCCACAAACACACATAGGCACGCGCCCAAACACACATAGGCACGCGCCCACAAACACACATAGGCACGCGCCCACAAACACACATAGGCACGCGCCCAAACACACATACAAAACACACATAGGCACACGCCCACAAACACACATAGGCACGCGCCCACAAACACACATAGGCACGCCCACAAACACCACAAACACACATAGGCACGCGCCCACAAACACACATAGGCACGCGCCCACAAACACACATAGGCACGCGCCCACAAACACACACAGGCACAAACACACATAGGCACACGCCCAAACACACATAGGCACACACAAACACACACATAGGCACGCGCCCACAAACACACATAGGCACGCGCCCCCACAAACACACATAGGCACACGCCCACAAACACACATAGGCACACGCCCACAAACACATAGGCACGCGCCCACAAACACACATAGGCACACGCCCCCACAAACACACATAGGCACACGCCCACAAACACACATAGGCACACGCCCACAAACACATAGGCACGCGCCCACAACACACACGCGCCCACAAACACACATAGGCACGCGCCCACAAACACACATAGGCACGCGCCCACAAACACACATAGGCACACGCCCACAAACACACATAGGCACGCGCCCACAAACACACATAGGCACGCGCCCACAAACACACATAGGCACGCGCCCACAAACACACATAGGCACGCGCCCACAAACACACATAGGAACGCGCCCACAAACACACATATGCACGCACACGCACTCACACATAGACACGCACACACACTCACAAAAAAACCACACTCACTCACTCACACACGCACGCACGCGCACACACAAACGCACGCACACACACACAAACACACTCACGCATGCACATGCGCACATAACAACATCTCTCTCTCTCTCTCTCTCTCTCTCTCTCTCTCTCTCTCTCTCTCTCTCTCTCAATTCCATTCAATTTGCTTTATTGGCATGACGTAACAATGCGCATATTGCCAAAGCTTACTTTTGATATTTACAATATGAAATTAATAGGAATCAAAATTGTCAACGATAACAGTAACAACAATAACCAAGGGTCAAAATAACCATACATTAAACAATAAAAATAAGCATACAGTAGAGGACATGTGCAGGTTGATTGGTCTGTCAGACACTGTCCCTCATCTTATGGCAGGCAGCAATGTAGTGCGCTGCCAACCCACAGCTCTCTGCGACCTCCTCCAACAGAATGGGCAGCCTATTCTCATCAGAGAGGTCTTTGAAACATTGAATAAGGGTTTGTTTTTTAATGGTGTAGAATGGCCTGCATGCTTTCTCTCTCAGTTCATTCACTGCCTCATTAAGGTGTCCAGTTGAGCTTATTTTTAAACCTAAGTAATTGTAGTGTGTGTCTCTCTCTCTCTCTCTCTCTCTCTCTCTCTCTCTCTCTCTCTCTCTCTCTCTGGGACAATAGGGTCACCTACCATGCTAACTGGCTCCCGTAATGGAGTTAATTTCTTCCAGTTCACCACTCACATCTGAGCTCTATACAATTAACACTCTTCTCTCACTCGTCTATTATCCAGTTGCTGGACAATAATGCTTCAAATATCAATATATTTCAGCAACAATTTAAATGACTGTCAACATCAACAACAGGGCAATACAGAGACAATGAAGATGACCAATTGATGACCCTTTGGCGAATGTTTAACTCACTCTCCCTCGCAGCCCTCAAGTCTGCTGTATCAGTATGGTGCTGACTCGTCGCAGGGTATGGTTATCGGATAGTGACCTGCGAGCAGCATTTCAATAATAGTACACTATCTCGAACTTTAAAGGTTTCTTCGGCTGCCCCCATAGTTGAACACTTTGAAGAACTATTTTTGGTTGCAGGTAGAACCCTTTTGGATTCCATGTAGAACCCTTTCCTCAGACGGTTCTACATGCAACCCAAAAGGGTTCTACCTGAAACCAATAAAGGGTTCTCCTGTGGGGTCATTCGAAGAACCCTTCTTGAACCCTTTTTGTGTAGAAGAAGAAATCAATGTTGGCCCCGGATCAAATTACTAAACTCAATATGGAGACAACGCGTGAACCTTGGCCTGTATCGATTTTTCCTATAAGGACCACATACGTAGCAAGAGAGAGCTCGGCATCAGTAGGGTTCTTAATGTGGTTAAGTCTGTTTGAATCTGCTTCATTCACTATCCAATGACTAGATAATGGGAAAACAGAGATGTGTTCCCAATTCATCAGATTGACTTACTGATACCAGAATGTATTCATATCCTCTTACCTAATTACGAAAAGAAATCTATTTGTGCAAAGGGGAGTTTGATTGAAAGCTCAACACACTTCACCGCTTTGTATTTGCCTGTTGTGAAGCGATAGGTGACACCGCTTTCTGCTATCCACAGCGTCACCTATCACTGCACTCATTGTAAACAGGCACACTGATGAACAGCTTCTGTGTCTGTGTCAGAACATATGCCTAGTTTCAACCAGTTTCTCACCAGGATGAGCAGACAGTCGGAAGAGAAGTCCTGGTGAGCCGGAATGGTGGAGAACACAGACAGGACCAAGCAACCAAAGACCAGGACGAACCTACAGGACAAGACAGAGAGAAATCATAAATACATTTATCCAGAGCCATATGAAACAGAAGAAGAACATGGCAGTTTGGACAGGAAATGCCTTATCTCATTATTAATGCTAACGTGATTAGCTTGAAACAAGCACTGTCACTGGACTGGACAAGCAGAAATATCCAACCCATATTCCCATGCTCCTTCCCCTACCGCTTTCTGCAAAGAACCACAGTCTTTGATAATCTCCCACCTTCTTTATGATATGATATTTTATTTTTCCATTAAATAAATCTGAAATATGAGGTGGGCCAATGGCCTTCCAAGTAGCATCAATGGCAAAATGATGAGCATCGGATTTAGAGTTATAGATGTCTTTTGTGTTAAATGATGAGAGGACATCTGTGTTTGATCAGGATCGAGCTCCGTCTTTAGCTTGGCTGTGCCTATGGAGTTTGTGAGGGAAAGGCTAAGATATCGCTTTGGATGCCAAATAACTTCTTCTCTTTGTCTTTCTAGGATTATCATTGAAACTATAGTATCTTGATTTTCCTGCAAAGCAGGACTATTGAAACTAGTGGAAGTTGTTGCATTTCTGTATCTACTGGGCAAAAACTAGTTGAATCAACATTGTTTCCACGTCCTTTCAACCCCAAAATTCAATGTGATGACGTTGAATCGACGTGGAAAACTGATTGGATTTGCAAAAAAGTCATCAATGTAACGGAATGTCGCCTATTTGAACCTATGTCCAAGTAGTTGACAAGTCAAAAGATTTGAAATCTAAACTAGATGCTGAAAAGATGTCTGACCCAACTCTGCTGTAGGGGAGAGATTAGCCTAGCATGCTAATTGTCTAGGTTCTCCGGGGTAACAACAGTGAGAATATGGTGTCTGAGCTATGGAGATAGAAACTGAACACTGAGTTTAGATAGAAGAGTCATTCCAGTGTGATGACAGTGGCATTCACAAAATGTAAACAATTAGAAACCATCCAAATAAGGTCGGCCAATATGTCACTTCGACTTCCTTTCATGTCCCCCAACCTCCCTTCTCTTCGTTCTCAGTCAATATTTGAGAGTGACATTCAAAAATGTAAACAATCATCAAGAACCCCAATTAGGTCTTTGAAGATGTCACTATGGAGCACAAGATGTCACTACAACTTCCTCTACCATCCCGCCTGACCAGCCACCACCCTTCTCTTCCCTCTCCCTTCTCCACAGCTGTAGCCTATGGAGTATGGATGATGAGAGGCTAGAGGCTAGTAAGCCGTTCCCTGGTGCCTGTAGGCTAGGCCCTAAATCATCACTAAGATGAAAGAAGAGGAAGAGCCTTTAAAAGTTGAAACGCATGGCCAAGCGGGTCAGAGGGTGACTTCCCGACTCTGGGCTTCTGAGTAGCGTCTGTGTGAAAAGGGTGGGCGTCCTGTGCGGGTCGGGATCCCCAGCCGACCTCTAGCTGACCGCTATAGGACTGTGCTAATGTGACCCCGGCCCCGATCTGACCTTTGACTCCAAGAGGGAGCCCAAACAGAGGTTACAGTTTTCCATAGCCCGAGGATGTGGTTATTTCGATTTGGTCATCGGCAACTGTCGTCCAATACGCTCTCCTCCTTCTGCAAGGAGTCAGGAAGTAGAAGGCTTTGTATGTAACCTAAGAGGTTATATAAAAAGTATTCCTTTTCAAGTTTGAGTATTTCACGTTTTAGTGTTTTAACATTAAAAATTACATCCTACTGAATCAGTTTGAAGTTCGGGAAGTTGGAGTATTTAGAAGTTTTGAGTACTTTAGGAAGTTAATCAATTGTGCATATGTCTGGACTGGTGAATGCGTGCGCTGACAAGTATCATGTAGCTGTCAACTGAAAGGACAGCTGGGCTCATAAGTCTTCCTCCACTCTCTCTCTTGTCAAGATCTCTAAAGGAGAATTTCTGAATGGCTGCTAAACAAGGTTTTCAGAGTGCCTCCTTATCTAGCTATAGTAAACACCAATGTCTCTCTTGTCAAAACAAATAGAACCATCTGAAATATTTTATGAAAAACAATGAATTAGTTATGAAAAAAACAGGCAAGGTTGTTTATCCTTGAACGATCTTCCCTAATTACTTTGACACCCCCTGCCTGTCCTCTCTGCAGGCCCTGGCTCCCCGGTGTCACATACTGTTGTAGCGGGCGGCGGTCCCAAATCGCACCCTATTCCCTACGTAGTATGGTGCACTAGACAGGGACTAGGGGGCCATTTGGGACGCGGAGATGGTATCTGGAGTCTGTCACAGCTCCAACAGAACACAGAAAGGCCCTTAACCTTTTAAAGAGAGCCCCAGAGTAAATAAAGATTTTGGAGTGGGGACTTGCGCGCGCACACACACACACACACACACACACACACACACACACACACACACACACACACACACACACACACACACACACACACACACACACACACACACACACACACACACACACACACACACACACACACAGAAACCCATCATCACCGAGCAGTAGCAGGCAGTAAGTGCTTGTCCATTTTGTATAATTTAATTGATTTGTTTTGAAACAGAGTGCCAAGGAAATGACTAATGTCCGAGCACTGGGGTCTGTCGTACTGGCTACATTACACCCAATCATCCTCATTTTGAATTAGATTTGCAGCAAAAAGCAGATGTCTGCATTTGTTTGGCTCCCAATCAGTCGTGTTGTCAGGCTATCAGTGGATATCTGTGGTAACGCGAAGGTCTGGTAGTGTTGTTTGTACGGATCGCAAACAACACTACCAGGAAAGTTGGCGTAGCAACCTTAGAAAAACATAGACACTGCAAATACTGCACGTTTGTATTGTATACGATTGTAAGGATTGGGTAGGCAGAGGCTGTGTCGTACAGTAACCTTGGATGGCACTGCCTTGTTTCCAAACACCTCTCTTAGCATAGAGTGGGTAGAAAGTAGATGCTGTGTACAATAGGGGCAAGAGGTCATAACCTTGGATGGCACTGTTGCCCTTCTGTTCTTCTTCTCTTAGCACAGGATAAGGTGAATAGCGCTTGACTGTATACACTACTGCACATACTCAACGAGCAATGAAGAGGAAGCGAGACACAGGAAATATCACTGTATTCTATATCATTGTAAGGATTGGGCACTGGGGCAGGCAGAGTTAACCTTGGATGTCACTTTCTCTTTATTTCAAGTGTTCCTTCTCTCCATATCTCTCCTCTCAGTGAAGGGTAGAACAGGATAAGATGAGTGTATGGGTGTATACAGTATGTGTAAGGACGGAGCAGGCAGGAGTTCACGTACAACCTTGGATGGGTCTTTGTCCTTTCGTTCAAGTTTTAATCTCGATCTCTCCTCGTTGTACAGGGCAGAGTGAATACCAGCTGCATGTATATACAGTAGGTAACAGTGGGGAATATTTATATATATGATATTTGTGTTGAGGACGTATTGCCTTGAGCGTCACCCACTCTATTTATAGTCAATGAGGAAGAATTCATGTCTCACATTTTCCCACAGGCTACAGTTCATTAGAGACAGACTGAAAGCTAATTACATTAAGACTATTTATTCCCAAATGTGTGTGTTTCAGTGTGTGTGTGTGTGTGTGTGTGTGTGTGTGTGTGTGTGTGTGTGTGTGTGTGTGTGTGTCATCATGACATGGATTCATATGCTATCAGTACAGCCAGCTCCCAAGGAAATATGAGTGGCAGGTAGCCTAGTGGTTAACAGCCTTGGGGCAGTAACGGAAAGGTTGCTGGTTCGAATCCCTGAGCCGACTAGGTGAACAATCTGTCAATGTGCCCTTGAGCATGTCACTTAACCCTAGTTGTTCTGAACGTCTGCTAAATGACAAAAACTTAAATAGAACTACCACTATGCTGTCCATGGTCCTGAAATGTGTGACCACCAAAACCCTTCATGAGTTCCTGATACTATGATCTATCTATATGTTCTGATTTCAATGTGTGGCCATCCATTCAAGGATAAAATAATATTTACTCATCACTGTCTCTGGCCTACAACTTAAAATCTCATTCTGACTGCCTAGATTCTCAACTGTCACTGGATGTACAGTGCCTTGCGAAAGTATTCGGCCCCCTTGAACTTTGCGACCTTTTGCCACATTTCAGGCTTCAAACATAAAGATATAAAACTGTATTTTTTTGTGAAGAATCAACAACAAGTGGGACACAATCATGAAGTGGAACAACATTTATTGGATATTTCAAACTTTTTTAACAAATCAAAAACGGAAAAATTGGGCGTGCAAAATTATTCAGCCCCTTTACTTTCAGTGCAGCAAACTCTCTCCAGAAGTTCAGTGAGGATCTCTGAATGATCCAATGTTGACCTAAATGACTAATGATGATAAATTCAATCCACCTGTGTGTAATCAAGTCTCCGTATAAATGCACCTGCACTGT
The DNA here is from genome assembly GCF_036934945.1 of Oncorhynchus masou masou. Taxonomy (NCBI): domain Eukaryota; kingdom Metazoa; phylum Chordata; class Actinopteri; order Salmoniformes; family Salmonidae; genus Oncorhynchus; species Oncorhynchus masou. Next base: position 14,369,316 of record NC_088215.1, read on the forward strand.
GATAGTCTCAGAGGTCCGTTAAAAGTGCAGAGAGCATCATGAAGAACAAGAAACAAACCAGGCAGGTCCGAGATACTGTTGTGAAGAAGTTTAAAGCCGGATTTGGATACAAAAAGATTTCCCAAGCTTTAAACATCCCAAGGAGCACTGTCAAAGTGATCATATTGAAATGGAAGGAGTATCAGACCACTGCAAATCTACCAAGACCTGGCCGTCCCTCTAAACTTTCAGCTCATACAAGGAGAAGACTGATCATAGATGCAGCCAAGAGGCCCATGATCACTCTGGATGAACTGCAGAGATCTACAGCTGAGGTGGGAGACTCTGTCTATAGGACAACAATCAGTCGTATATTGCACAAATCTGGCCTTTATGGAAGAGTGGCAAGAAGAAAGCCATTTCTTAAAGATATCCATAAAAAGTGTCATTTAAAGTTTGCCACAAGCCACCAAACATGTGGAAGAAGGTGCTCTGGTCAGATGAAACCAAAATTGAACTTTTTGGCAACAATGCAAAACGTTATGTTTGGCGTAAAAGCAACACAGCTCATCACCCTGAACACACCATCCCCACTGTCAAACATGGTGGTGGCAGCATCATGGTTTGGGCCTGCTTTTCTTCAGCAGGGACAGGGAAGATGGTTAAGATTGATGGGAAGATGGATGGAGCCAAATACAGGACCATTCTGGAAGAAAACCTGATGGAGTCTGCAAAAGACCTGAGACTGGGACGGAGATTTGTCTTCCAACAAGACAATGATCCAAAACATAAAGCAAAATCTACAATGGAATGGTTCAGAAATAAACATATCCAGGTGTTAGAATGGCCAAGTCAAAGTCCAGACCTGAATCCAATCGAGAATCTGTGGAAAGAACTGAAAACTGCTGTTCACAAATGCTCTCCATCCAACCTCACTGAGCTTGAGCTGTTTTGCAAGGAGGAATGGGAAAAAATGTCAGTCTCTCGATGTGCAAAACTGATAGAGACATACCCCAAGCGACTTACAGCTGTAATTGCAGCAAAAGGTGGCGCTACAAAGTATTAACTTAAGGGGGCTGAATAATTTTGCACGCCCAATTTTTCAGTTTTTGATTTGCTAAAAAAGTTTGAAATATCCAATAAATGTCGTTCCACTTAATGATTGTGTCCCACTTGTTGTTGATTCTTCACAAAAAAATACAGTTTTATATCTTTATGTTTGAAGCCTGAAATGTGGCAAAAGGTCGCAAAGTTCAAGGGGGCCGAATACTTTCGCAAGGCACTGTATGTCTAGTAAGATGGATTGTCATTGGATGTCTGTCTAGTAAGATGGATCATCATTGGACAGTGCCAGCTAGGGTCAAAGTTCAAGGGTCATCCAGGTTAGGGTTCATATCTGGGAGTTTGGTCACAAGACAGTCATCTCAGATAGCCTTGCCAGTGTAACAGAGGTATTATAAACACATGGGCTAACTTCTCACCTTCTCTTTGATATAAACCTGAGGCAGCCAAGAGAGGAAGCTCAAGTCATATTACTGTCAGTATCCTCCTTAACAACTCCTTAACAACTTTATGAGCAGACTCGGAGACTAGGAGTCGAAAGAGTAACCCAAAACCTAATGAAATCTATGTCTTTTCATGAAAATACTGTCTGTCTGGACGGTCTGGACACTTTTCCTGTGTGTGTGTGTGCGTGTGTGTGATCAGCCATAAAAGTGCAAGACAGACAGAGGCGCAGTGTGTGTGTGTGTGTGTGTGTGTGTGTGTGTTTGTGTGTGTGTGATCGCTCATAAAAGTGTAAGAGAGACAGAGGCAGTGTGTGTGTGTCATCTTGCCAAGTCTATATTAGCGAATGCCACTGTTTATGTGCCTGGGAGCGTACCTAATGGACAGATCAAAACAGACAGCTTATTATCTTAGAAACTACTTCATAACACTGACCACAGACCAGTGGTCTGTTTCATTTCCAACAGGAAGTTACTCTACTCTATTAGAAGAAATTAGCAATGGTGGAAATACAGTATTTGCCATCTTCATTGTAGTTACAAAACATTATGATCATTGACCTTACCATTGAGGGAATCAAGTCTCTAGGCCTGGGTTGCGGTTAAGAAATTTGTGACGCAAATTAGTGGTAGAATTTGATTGCTTAATCATCATGACTATAATGTCAATCACCATTGGCTACATTCTGAAAGTCAGCACCATTTCATTGAATTTCATTGCCAATTCATTAATTTGCAGTATAATACTGTGCACATTCAAAGGTGAGCACAGAGAATACATCCATTATCTAGTAACTCTTCAGTCTCCTTGGATGACTTACTTAGTGTGGGTATTTCTTTTTATGGTCCTTGTAACCTAAAGGTTGTGACCTCATGATCCTCTGATCCACCCGTTGAGGTCCTGTGCCTCACATGCCTTTACACAGTCAGACGCCCAGTCATGTACTGTATGTCTCCTAGCATTCCTCAAATAGCACCCCTTACTGTGTTGGTCTATTCCAGAGAAGACAGGGATTCTAAATGTACTCAGCACATTCCAATAGACATACATGGGGGTGGGGCGTCATCGGTTTAAGATGCGTCATCCTACAGCATTCTATGGAGATCACACAGCCGTATTCAACATGGGAGAGATGCTCTGAGGCAGTTGCCTTGACAATTTAGTTAAATTGCTTGTTGTCAAAATGGTAAAGTTAGCTCAGCTGAACAACAAGTAAGAATATGGTATCGAATCCGTCAGAAACACATGGATGCATGCACGTACACACACGTACACACACGTACACACACACATTTTTTGCTCTTATAACCTCGTGGGGACCCACACACACACACACACACAGAGCACACACAGAGATAAGTGACAGTGATACTGCCAAGCCTGTCTACAGTCTTCTACGCATACGAGTGTAGTAGAGACATTTCATGAACCACTGACAATTAGAGTGTGTGTGTGTTCTGTTGAATAGTGACAGTGAAAGACGTTAAGTGTTTGTGAGTGTGCCAGTAGGAGCTGTGGTAGCTCTCCGTTGGTAAAGGGTAAGGACTCTGACAGTAAGCCTGGCCGGGAAATGACTGTCTGTGTCAGTGAGGAGGATTGTAAACGGTAGACAGACAACACTACTACCACCACTACTGGAGTAAAGACGACAGAGCAATTTCCCTGATGCAGTCTGCTCTTTAAAGGTCCGGGCCAAGAGGCACTCTGGTACGCGTGCGTGTGTATGTGTGTGTGCGTGTGTGAGGTTGGCAAACAGCAGGGAGAAAATATTGTATCTCTTCCCATTACATTGATACAAGACGTCCTTCTCTTCAGAAACCCCTTGAAAGAGAGCGGCTGAGTGGGTTAGAAGAGAGTGGACATAGCGAACGCCATTAGCTAGCTAGAGTAGGCTAGCGTAACGTAGCACTGGTTACTGTGATAGCACCACCGGAATACCATTTAATGCTAATTAACCCTCCTAACTTTAGCGGGTAGCGCTAAGTGAGTGTGTTTTGCAGATGCAGAGCTCATGCTGAGCTAGTGTTTCACATTGTGGACAAAATAAGGCTAAACATAGCACATTAGAAGAGAGAAAGAGAGAGGCAGAGAGAGAGACAGAGAGCGAGAGGCATAGAGAAAGTGCGTGTGTGTGCGTGTGCGTGTACGTGTGCGTGTGTGTGTGTGTGTACATGCACGAGTGCATGGGAGAATGAAAAGGGCCACGTTTATTAGTCCCCCACACAATATTGTGAAGTAATGAAAGAACATTTGTACGCTTTGAGGGTTTGGTATATTCTGATGGCTTTTTATTATCTCCCACACGTCAATATAAACATTCAATTTCCACCAAATGGGAGTGAAAATGTGCTGATTTGTACTTCTCACACCCCTCGTAATTAGAGAGAGCGTGTCGGCTGTTCACAGAAGTAGCACGACAGAGGGGTGTGTTTTTGTGTGTGTGTGCTAGCGTGCATTTGTGTGCATTTGTGTGTGGGTGTTCTATTATGGTGAATGAGTTTACCCACGGTATACCAACAAACAGATGGAACATCTGCAGAGAGGGTGAGAAAGTGGTGGTACACATGAGGGCAAAGAGAACAGTCTGTAATAGCTAACAGTTGGTAGGCTAACAGTTAGTAATAGCTAATAGTTGGTATACTAAGTGTCAGTAATAGCTAGCAGTTGGTATGCTAAGAGTCAGTAATAGCCAACAGTTGGTATGCTAAGTGTCAGTAATAGCCAACAGTTGGTATGCTAAGTGTCAGTAATAGCCAACAGTTGGTATGCTAAGAGTCAGTAATAGCTAACAGTTGGTATGCTAAGTGTCAGTAATAGCCAACAGTTGGTATGCTAAGTGTCAGTAATAGCCAACAGTTGGTATGCTAACAGTCAGCAATAGCCAAAGTTAAAATAGTGTTTGAAATGAATGAGAACAATTGTAATAGTTTCAAGTTTGAATGTCACATGCACAAGTACATTGAAATAGTTTGTTGAAACTCAAAATCCAACAATGCAATAATCAATAACACTGAATTACTAGAAAAAAACCCACACGAGACATAATAATATGAAATATATGAAATACACAATAAAGTAAGTAAGTAAGCATACTATATACAGTAAATATGTAAAATGTCAGTGTAGGGGTCAGGGGACTAGGCTAAATGTTTTAAGTGTAGAAACAGCTTGCATGTGAGTGGGTGTACGGGTGTGTAGAGTCAGTATAAATGCATGTACATATTATGTGTGAGTGAGAAAATGATGGAATGAGTGTTTGTGTGTGTGTTGGAGTGACAGTGTATGTGAGTGTGTAGGACCCTGTGAGTGTGCATAGAGACCTTGCGAATACTGAAATAAAAGGTCAATAACGATACAAGGTCAACTCGGTCCGTGTCGCTATTTATCAATTGTATTGCGTTGGGACAGAAGCTGTTCAAGAGACTGTTGGTGTCAGACTTGTCGTTGCCGTTGACCAAGTGTGCCTCCCAAATGGTACCCTATTCCCTGTAGTGCACTACTTTTATCCAGAGCCCTATGGGCAGTGCACTCCCTAAATAATACGGTGCCATTTGGATCACAGATCAAGTGCCCATGGTTGTAGAGGTTCTAGTTGTTATAGAGACAGCGGTAGAAGCTGAAAAGACAAAGGCGTTTGTCACGTCACATGTCATTGTGACTGTGAGTGTGAGTGACGTTACATCATAGACAGTATCTGCTTCTAAAAAGAGTCAGTGATACACTCCTCATTACATTGATTGTAGCCCCGTTACCTGTCACATTAGATCCCACCACTTGTTTCCTATAGCCTCTAACAGTCGTTCCTGAGCCCCACAGCTCTCAAGTCTTCTCAGGGATGTCTTCACTGGGTCCTAGTTCCCTAACCTCTGACTGGAAGTCTGACCGTTACTGTGAATCCTGTAATAGAATATAGAGATGTTATCTCTAAGGACAGGCAGGCAGGCCTCAGACAGGCCAGCGCAGACAGGCCAGCACAGACAGGCCAGCTCAGACAGGCCAGCGCAGACAGGCCAGCTCAGACAGGCCAGCGCAGACAGGCCAGCGCAGACAGGCCGGCTCAGACAGGCCAGCGCAGACAGGCCAGCGCAGATAGGCCAGCACAGACAGGCCAGCTCAGACAGGCCAGCTCAGACAGGCCAGCTCAGATAGGCCAGCACAGACAGGCCAGCTCAGACAGGCCAGCTCAGACAGGCCAGCGCAGACAGGCCAGCGCAGACAGGCCGGCTCAGACAGGCCAGCGCAGACAGGCCAGCGCAGATAGGCCAGCACAGACAGGCCAGCTCAGACAGGCCAGCTCAGACAGGCCAGCTCAGATAGGCCAGCACAGACAGGCCAGCTCAGACAGGCCAGCTCAGACAGGCCAGCGCAGACAGGCCAGCGCAGACAGGCCAGCGCAGACAGGCCAGCGCAGACAGGCCAGCACAGACAGGCCAGCGCAGACAGGCCAGCGCAGACAGGCCAGCGCAGACAGGCCAGAGTAGCCCATCGTACTTCCTGGAGTTGATCCACACTGTCACTAACCTATTGACCCGTCTGGTAACTAAACTAAGTTGGTGAAGACAGCTTTCCCTCGACGACGGCGGTCTCTTGCCATGTTTCTTGGTAACTGGATTGGCATTGTCATACGTGGCAGTCATGGCTCCACACCTGCGCCGTCGAGGCTATGTTTATGCTCCTGACTCCCTGTGTCTGCTGTAGATATCAGATTCCACACTTCGAGACTGCTTCCATCACGTGAATTGGGATATGTTTCGCATTGCGTCCAACAACAACATTGACGAATACGCTGATTCGGTGAGTGAGTTCATTAGAAAGTGCATTGGCGATGTCGTACCCACAGCAACTATTAAAACATTCCCAAACCAGAAACCGTGGATTGATAGCAGCATTTGTGCGAAACTGAAAGTGCAAACCACTGCTTTTAATCAGGGCAAGGTGACGGGAAACATGACCGAAAACAAACAGTGTAGCTATTCCCTCCGCATGGCAATCAAACAAGCTAAGCGTCAGTATAGAGACAAAGTAGAGTCGCAATTCAACCCCCCTATCCACATCGACGGGACAGTAGTGGAGAGGGTAGTCAGTTTTAAGTTCCTCGGCGTACACATCACGGACAAACTGAATTGGTCCACCCACACAGACAGCGTTGTGGAGAAGGCGCAGCAGCGCCTCTTCAACCTCAGGAGGCTGAAGAAATTTGGCTTGTCACCAAAAGAACTCACAAACTTTTACAGATGCACAATCGAGAGCATCCTGTCGGTCTGTATCACCACCCACAATAAGGCTCTCCAAATAAGGCTCTCCAAAGGGTAGTGAGGTCTGCACAACGCATCAACGGGGGCAAACTACCTGCCCTCCAGGACACCTATACCACCCGATGTTACAGAAAGGCCAAAAAGATCATCAAGGACAACAACCACCCAAGCCACTGCCTGTTCACCCCGCTATCATCCAGAAGGCAAGGTCAGTACAGGTGCATCAAAGCTGGGACAAAGAGACTGAAAAACAGCTTCTATCTCAAGGCCATCAGACTGTTAAACAGCCACCACTAACAATGAGTGGCTGCTGCCAACATACTGACTCAACTCCAGCCACTTCAATAATGGAAATTGATGTAAAAAATGTATCACTAGCCACTTTATATAATGTTTACATACCCTACATTACTCATCTCATATGTATATACTGTACTCTATACCATCTACTGGATCTTGCCATCTTTATGTAATACATGTGTCACTAGCCGCTTTAAACTATGCCACTTTGTATGCCATACTGTACTCGATACCATCTACTGCATCTTGCCTATGCCGTTTTGTATCATCACTCATTCATGTATCTTTATGTACATATTCTTTATCCCTTTACACTTGTGTTTAAGGTAGCAGTTGTGGAATTGTTAGTTAGATTACTCGTTGGTTACTACTGCATTGTCGGAACTAGAAGCACAAGCATCTCGCTACACTCGCATTAACATCTGCTAACCATGTGAATGTGACAAATACATTTGATTTGATTTGATATGGATGCTGAGAAAAGCTGGACTGTTTTATCACCTCTTTCTTAGAAATATTGGCTTGTTGTGGTTGTTTGGCCTTTTCTACATCTAGATGTTTTATAATATCTCTGCTGTGTTATAATTACTGATGTGTGAATGACTGATCTTTGTTGCATCAGGTAACACTGTGAATGAATATTAATGCTCTGTCTTACAGCTGTGTCATAAGACATAGACACCTCCTAATGAAATCTTGACTTCCTGGTCTGACGGAGTCATATCGTCCGGAGGTCATTCATCAAAACTCGTTATTACAGTTTATTATTCACAGGGACATCTGGTTAATAGAGTATATCTGTGTCGCCTCTTCGCATCATTACTTTGTTATACTACTTTGTTATACTCTAAAGCTGGATGTGTCTACGGTACTGTACAGGCTGAAATCGGTCAATACTGAGTTTTATACTTGGTTTTGTAACTAAGGAATAGAGGACATTATACTGCTTTAGAGAGCCAGTTATAAACTAATCCGTAGTTAAAGAAGGAGGAGGATAAGAAGAATGGTACAAATGAACTTCACACATGGTGTATTATGCTCATCTCTCTCTCTCTCTCTCTCTCTCTCTCTCTCTCTCTCTCTCTCTCTCTCTCTCTCTCTCTCTCTCTCTCTCTCTCTCTCTCAATTCAATTCAATTCAATTTAAGGGCTTCATTGACATGGGAAACATGTTAACATTGCCAAAGCAAGTGAAGTAGATAAAAAAACAAAAGTGTGCAAATAGTTAAAGAACAAAAGGGGAAATAAATTAAAATAAATATGGGTTGTATTTACAATGGTGTTTTTTACTTCACTGGTTGCCCTTTTCTTTTGGCAAAAGGTCATGAATCTTGCTGCTGTGATGGCAACACTGTGGTTTTTCACCCAATAGATATGGGAGTTTATTAAAATTGGGTTTGTTTTTGAATTCTTTTTGGATCTTTGTAAACTGAGGGAAATATTTGTCTCTAATATGGTCATACAAATGGTAGGAGGTTCCACTAGTGATGCACCGATATGACATTTTTGGCCTATACCGATATCCGATATTTTCCTTGCCAAAAAATCTGATACCGAAACCAATAACCGATATTAACATTTTTAACTGCCTTTTAAGCCAAATAAGCTTGTTGACCAATCAGGACCTGAATATGACTGCACGTCACATAATAGTTTAACGTGTTCATTCATATTTTACGTAGTTATTACACATGGATTACTCTGTCACTCGTATTTCATATGTCACAATGATTCATCGATACATTCCGTATGCTATGATGCTGGTAAAGTTGTCTCGTGCACCTACAGTGCTGGTCGTTAAAAAAAAGCTAGCCCTCTTATGGATGCAAACAATGTTCTTCACCAAAAACATAGCATAATGACATAATCTGTTTCAGTAGCCATCGTTAGCTAGCTAACTATTATAGCTAGGTGCCATCATTTAAAATGACCCCAATTTATAAGACAGTTCTTATTTGATTAATGGTGCTCAGACCCATCTATGTGAAGCTAGCCACAATAAGGATTAGCCACAATAGTGGACTTTGCGGTTAGCCTTCAAAATAAAAGTGTCATTGACAGTGATGCAATTGAATACAAATTGTATAATTATGCCATAATTGAATAGATCATGCTAAATGAGGTTAGAATGTTGTTATATAAAATACTCAAAAGACAATCATTTGTTAATTTGCCAAAAATCTGTTGATATCACAATGTATTATACTTCAGAATTGCATTGGGGGCATATTTATTTCACTGTACAATACTGGATTTGGCCTTTGTGTTGTCTCGCTGAAATGTTCTTAATCTTTCAAATGGCTACTCGACTTGTTGACTGCTTGATCCACACAGCAGACATTGTTAGGAATGCACGATAGCTTTGACATTGTTTTTTTTCCCACAGCGGCGTTAAACTAGACATCGGGCCAATATCGATGTTGGCATTTTCAGCTAATATCGTCCGATTCCAATATGTTCACCGATATATTGCGCATTCCCAGTTTCCACCTCATTTTGTGGGCAGTGTGCACATAGCCTGTCTTCTCTTGAGAGCCAGGTCGGCCTGCTGCAGCCTTTCTCAATAGCAAGGCTATGCTCACTGAGTCTATACATAGTCAAAGCTTTCCTTAAGTTTTGGTCAGTCACAGTGGTCAGGTATTCGGCCACTGCACTGTGTACTCTCTGTTTAGGGCCAAATATCATTAAAGTTTGCTCAGTTTTTTTGATAATTACTTGACACATTGGAAAGAATTATCTTTTTGTTTTCTCATGATTTGGTTGGGTCTAATTGTGTTGCTGTCCTGGGGATCTGTGGGGTCTGTTTGTGTTTGTGAACAGAGCCCCAGAACCAGCTTGTTTACCGGACTCTCCAGGTTCATCTTTCTGTATCTGATGGCTTTGTTATGGAAGGTTTGGGAATCGCTTCCTTTTAGGTGGTCATAGAATTGAAAGGCTATTTTCTGGATTTGCCTCTCTCTCCCTCTCTTTCATTCTGACTTGTTAACCAAGTACAGTAATGACTCTCTGTCCCCTTCTCTCCCTCTCATTTTTCCAATAGGCATCATTCCCATCTCTCCCTCCCTCCCTGTATTTCCATAGCGTTCTCTGTCATCTCTGGCCTTGCTCCAGGCCTTCGTCTTTTGGTAATGTCTGTTAGTCTGTAAGCCGGATGGATGGATATCTTTTGAGATATTCCGGGGAGGAAATCGCCTCGCTGCCTTTTCTAAAGAACTTTGGAGTTGTCACCTTCTGATCTTAGTTCCTTTGTTTTGTCTTTTGTTTTAGTATGGTCAGGGCGTGAGTTGGGTGGGTTGTCTATGTTAGTTTGTCTATGATTTTCTATTTCTGTGTTTGGCCTGGTATGGTTCTCAATCAGAGGCAGCTGTCAATCGTTGTCCCTGATTGAGAACCATATTTAGGTAGCCTGTTTTCCATTGTGTTTTGTGGGTTGTTTTCTGTCTTTGTGTCTTCCCCAGACAGAACTGTTTCGTTTTCGTTTCATTCGCCGCTGTTATTTTGTTTAGTGTTCTCTGTTGAATTAATATCAACATGGACACGTACCACGCTGCATATTGGTCCGATCTCTCCTACTCCTCCTCAGACGAGGACGATGAACGTTACAGGAGTGTTTCGATTACATCTCAAATGGCACCCTACTACAAAAGTAGTGCACTTTGTAGAGATTAGGGTGCCATTTGGGATCCTGAAATCTTTCTTCGTCTCACACTAACTACATACAAACATGACCTCCCCCTCTAGGACACACTATAGTGTCGGTCCACATACATTTTAATGACAGGCAGCCAATAGAAACACACCACATCTTGGATTGTATGGTTTGTTTACAGCTTTAGAGCTGGAGGTGGAGCCATGCGGCTCAGTTGGTAGCCCCATGGCGCTAGCAACACCAGGGTTGGGGGTTCAATTCCCGTGGGGGACCGGTAAGAAAAAGTATGAGAAATGTATATACTCAATACTGTTGGGTAAGAGCATCAACTGAAGGACTACATTTACAAATATATATAATACAACCAGCTAAAAAGCAAGTGTGTTTTCAAATATGCTGTCTGTGCACTTCTGTGTCATTGAGACTAACTGTGTGCTGTCCCTGGGTTATATGTAGCGTTCTGATGTGTTGACAAAGATGCATTTGCGCTGAGACCAGCGGTTTCCTGTGACCTGTCGCAATTGTTCTTTTCATGTCTAAAACAGTTACAGATGAATAGGTGCCTTTTAGGTGATCAGAATGATATGTTTTACACGTGTGTGAGCCTGTGTGCACGCGTGAATGCGCATAGGCTTACGCACATGCATGTGTACTTGCGTGCACGTGCGTGTGCATGAGTAATACCAACCAATCATATCTTACTCCATAACCCTCCCACCACCCATCACAAGCTGTCCATCAACACTTTCCTGTTGAACGTCAACAGACATGCAGTTGAAATGTTACTGCTAGTCTGTAAATAGTTCGTAGAGCATCTACAGATGGACTATCCAAATCAAGTGTTACCAAAGAAACAACCTTTCCCGCTCCAAATAACCCCGGTGAGCACTTTTGATAGAGAAGCCATCTCCCCTCCATTGCGACATTGTCCCCTCTCCGTTGATTAATACGACCCAGGGCATAGCTAAGCAGCTCCAACCCTCTTAATATAATACTCAGACAACCTCCATCCTTCATGTTCCTTCATTATCTTCCAAATTTAGCCTGGGTGAGTCGGCGGGCTAGAGATAGATTCTCGCCATCTAACCGTCTAACCGTCCGCTCAGCGACCAACCCACTCCATAGTCTTGATGAATGGGGTCCTTAGCTATTTTGGGGTGACAGGGGGATTGCCTGCATAGATATCAGAGGGAATAAATGTCCCCTTCAGCGTTTTACTGGCCGGCTTTGTCTTTTTCAGGCTTTAATGTTATAGTACGGTAATATCGACAAGAGCTGGTGGATTTCCTGAACAAGTTTTTAAAATATATTTTTTTTAAGTTCTAAAATTTGAAGTTTGAGTGTCAATTTGTCTCTACAGCCTTCTTTTTAGTTCTGCCTGATCGAACCGTAACTCGATTCCTCTGTCAATTGAAAGCCGGCTTGATTCTCCATGCCCAATGTTATTGATATCAAACTCCGTACCTCTTTTCAGCCTTTGACTTAAAAGGGCTGTTATATGGGCTGTTATGATTGCGTTTGATTGGACAAAGAAAGACCCTTCAACCACAGAAGTAGAGAGATATGGCCTATTGGTTCCTTCCCAGTGAGCACAAGACGTTGAAAATACGTCTTTTCAACGTCTTTTCAACGCGTTTTCAGCGCCTTTTCAACCAAAACGATAACTTTTCAACCAAAAATACATTCTTTCAACATGTTTTTCTCCTCGGAGTCGAACAACGTCAGGGCCAGTCTATCCCTCCCCTCCCTCCCCAAATTCAGTCCTTTCATTTCATTGCATTACATGGCTGCGAATAGGTGTCTGGCCACTCATTATCAACCTCCCCCGCTATCATTAATACACGTTTGCCTAGAGGGAGATTGGGGGGGGGGGGATTTCGGTGGTTGGCTGGAGGGCTGCTTTATCGATCTGTCACCGAGAGAATAGGTCGGGGATGAGGATAAACAGTGGTGATCGATGAGGAGAGTGGTCATTGGAAATTGGGACGCTGAACTAAACTTCGTAGAGCATTGTCTCCCTCGGAGTCCAAGGAGACTTAATTTGCTCTGTTGGGGCGCTAATGGCTGTTATTAGATAGCAAGGGGTTCAGGTGGGGGGGGAGGAGAGAGAGAGAGAGAGAGAGAGAGAGAGAGAGAGAGAGAGAGAGAGAGAGAGAGAGAGAGCTACTGATACGGAGAGAGGACACTGTGAAGGCTTTTCAAGTCAGGCCAGAGCAATCAATACACCTCCAAATGGCACAGATCAATCTTTGACATTGCTGGCCTCATACAGTCGCATATGAGGCCATTCTCCCACAGTACTCCACTTCTGGGGATGATTGGGCTTGAGTAAGAAGATGAGGCTAAATTGAGGTAGTGAGGATGAATCGTCTGTCTGAAGGGAAGACAGACTTTTACATGGCCACATCTGTCTGTATTGCTAATGTGACACCAGATTGTGTGTCCCAGTTTGTGACTGGCCTTGAATCTGGCCAGAGAGTGTTCTGGGGTGAACAAGTCATTGTGTACATACACATAGTGTATCTGAGGGGCATGGAATTGTCCATTATTGCATTGAACACAACTTGTTTCCCCACATCATTTACAACTGAAGCATTACTGTTGCTAAACCAGGGCACAGTATGAGTGATCCCCCAAGTTTTACCATGTAGGGAAATGATACCCGAGTCCCAAATGGCACCCTATTCCCTACATAGTGCACTACTTTTACCAGGGTCCAGTGTAGGGGGACATTTGGAGTGGCTCAGTCACCAGATGGAGCTCCTCTAGTCTTGGAGTCTCCAGTCCTCCTAGCTTGATGTTGGCCCTGGTTCAATTAGTACCCAGATGTTCAAGTGTCTTTCTGTGGAAAAGTGAGTGTCAACATTGAACAAGCCAATTTCGTTGGTTACTTTGTCGGTTTTAATGGCGCTCTTTAAATGTTGCGGCCGGGGTTGTGGCACGGCAGCTTGTCGAGTGAGACCCATTCGCACACCTGCTGTGGAGTGAGTGAAGAGAGAGAGGGAGAGTGAAAGAGATAAAGGGAGAGAGACAGATGGAGAGAAGGGGAGAAAGATAGAAAGAGCTAGGATTTCTGTTAATGCGACGCTGTGCAGCAAACGGCAATGTCCGCTTTGGGTATAATGCTGGGGGCCACTTGTGGATTTGATCCCTCTAACGCAGTTCCACCGCCGACACCATGAAAACAACCGGTATGCGGATATCTGCTCAAGCAGATCTGATTGAAAAGAGCCCTGAGAGAGAAGGGGGGGAAGAGAGACAGAGAGAGAGTGAAAGGGATTTTTTATATTATATAAGTCAGTTAAAAACAAATTCTTATTTACAATGACGGCCAAACCCAAACCCGGACAACTCTGGGCCAATTGTGCAACACCCTAAGGGACTCCCAATCACGGCCGTTTGTAATAAAGCCTGGGCCTGTAGTGACGCCTCGAGCACTGAGATGCAGACCGCTGCACCACTCAGGAGCCCAAAAGTAGAGAGGATAGAGAGAGAAAGAGAGAGTAATAGAGTAGGAAAAATAGTCACTTGCCAAGGTCCCTAACTGTAGTGAACAACACTCCAGTGACAACCCAGCTGAGGTCCATAAACTGTGGGAGGCCTAAATATCAGACTGCCACACTTGTAAAGAGAACATTGTTAAAGCATTACAATCCCCCTTGACTTTCCATTACTTATTCTTCATGTTTAGGTTTTGGTTGATGGCTTTTTTATTCGTGCTCTTTAGATGCCGCCATTGAAATGCGAGGGCGGGCGAGCACGGCAAAATGGAGGGATTCACTTTTACGTGTTTTGTCACTTTGTCTCTGCAGCGTCTCTCTGTTGTGTGTTTTTAAAGAGAGGGTCATTAAAGTCCCTAAACGTTCCATTGCACATGCAGTTTGGCTTTGGATAATGCCTCTCTGGACGTCTTGAAATGAGGATCGCATAGAAATACGATAAAATAGCCTAAGATATTTGCCTGCAACTCTAACATTGTCTGCTTGGGCTGACTCCTGAACCCAGATTTAGCCTGCAACTCTAATGTTGTCTGTTTAGGGCTGACTCCTGAACCCAGATTCAGCCTACAACTCTAATGTTGTCTGTTTAGGGCTGACTCCTGAACCCAGATTTAGCCTACAACTCTAATGTTGTCTGTTTAGGGCTGACTCCTGAACCCAGATTCAGCCTACAACTCTAATGTTGTCTGTTTAGGGCTGACTCCTGAACCCAGATTTAGCCTACAACTCTAATGTTGTCTGCTTTAGGCCGGTTTCCTGAACCCAGATTCAGCCTACAACTCTAATGTTGTCTGTTTAGGGCTGACTCCTGAACCCAGATTTAGCCTACAACTCTAACGTTGTCTGCTTTAGGGCTGGTTTCCTGAACCCAGATTCAGCCTACAACTCTAATGTTGTCTGTTTAGGGCTGACTCCTGAACCCAGATTCAGCCTACAACTCTAATGTTGTCTGCTTTAGGGCTGGTTTCCTGAACCCAGATTCAGCCTACAACTCTAATGTTGTCTGCTTAGGGCTGGTTTCCTGAACCCAGATTCAGCCTACAACTCTAATGTTGTCTGCTTTAGGGCTGGTTTCCTGAACCCAGATTCAGCCTACAACTCTAATGTTGTCTGCTTAGGGCTGACTCCTGAACCCAGATTCAGCCCACAACTCTAATGTTGTCTGTTTAGGGCTGACTCCTGAACCCAGATTCAGCCTACAACTCTAATGTTGTCTGCTTTAGGGCTGGTTTCCTGAACCCAGATTCAGCCTACAACTCTAACGTTGTCTGCTTTAGGGCTGGTTTCCTGAACCCAGATTCAGCCTACAACTCTAATGTTGTCTGTTTAGGGCTGACTCCTGAACCCAGATTCAGCCTACAACTCTAATGTTGTCTGCTTAGGGCTGACTCCTGAACCCAGATTCAGCCTACAACTCTAATGTTGTCTGTTTAGGGCTGACTCCTGAACCCAGATTCAGCCTACAACTCTAATGTTGTCTGCTTTAGGGCTGGTTTCCTGAACCCAGATTCAGCCTACAACTCTAATGTTGTCTGCTTTAGGGCTGGTTTCCTGAACCCAGATTTAGCCTACAACTCTAATGTTGTCTGTTTAGGGCTGGTTTCCTGAACCCAGATTCAGCCCACAACTCTAATGTTGTCTGTTTAGGGCTGACTCCTGAACCCAGATTCAGCCTACAACTCTAATGTTGTCTGCTTTAGGGCTGGTTTCCTGAACCCAGATTCAGCCTACAACTCTAATGTTGTCTGCTTTAGGGCTGGTTTCCTGAACCCAGATTTAGCCTACAACTCTAATGTTGTCTGTTTAGGGCTGGTTTCCTGAACCCAGATTCAGCCCACAACTCTAATGTTGTCTGTTTAGGGCTGACTACTGAACCCAGATTCAGCCTACAACTCTAATGTTGTCTGCTTTAGGGCTGGTTTCTTGAACCCAGATTCAGCCTACTCCAGGACTAAATGTATACTCTAATAGAAGATCATGTCAATTGAAAGCAGGAGTATTAGGTTTAATCTGGCTCTGGGAAATCAGCCATGAAGAGTCTCTCTGTTGTGTTAAGAACTGTGAAAGGAGACATATCAGTAGCTACATCCGTTGCCGCTTCTCCGTTTCGCTTGTATTTTTTTGTGTATTTTTGTCTCACCCCAGCTGTTTGGCCATCTCCAGTGTGCGTGTGTGTGTTTGCGTGCGTGTGATGTGCGTGTGTGTGTGCGTGTGCTTGTCAGTGAAAAATATCATTAAATGAAGCGTGACGCACTGAGTCCATCTGCCATTTTGTTAATTAGCATTTTTGTCCCAGTGGGAATTGGGGCAAGAGGGGGGAGAATTGAGTTATACAACGCAAAAGCAAGCTAGAGGCGAGAAGCCAGCTTTCAAAAACAAGGTACAGTTACATCGAAATAGACCCCCCAAAAATGACGTTGGCGTTACCTATTCACTTCTAATAGACACAAGCATGGTCCTGACCTCAGTTACAATTGAGGGCCAGAACACCCTCATTTGTTGAATCTATTGTGACTCACGCGGTCAGTGGCAGCTAACACCCATATGAGGTCTTATCCCATATTAGGTCTTATCCCATATGAGGTCTTATCCCATATTAGGTCTTATCCCATATTAGGTCTTATCGCATATGAGGTCTTATCCCATATTTGGTTTTATCCCATATGAGGTCTTATCCCATATGAGGTCTTATCCCATATTAGGTCTTATCCCATATTAGGTCTTATCCCATATTAGGTCTTATCCCATATTAGGTCTTATCCCATATGAGGTCTTATCCCATATGAGGTCTTATCCCATATTAGGTCTTATCCCATATGAGGTCTTATCCCATATTAGGTCTTATCTATCATGGAAAGTCCATTGAATTATATTCGCTGACCTTTCAGATTCAGGTGTATTGGAGAAGAAAGCAATTGAAGGGTGATGCACAGGTAGTCTAGTGGTTAGAGCGTTGGACTAGTAACCAAAAGGTTTGAAGATCGAATTCCCGAGCTGACAAGTTTGTAAAAATCTGTCGTTCTGCCCCTGAACAAGGCAGTTAACCCACTGTTCCTAGGCCGTCATTGAAAATAAGAACTTGTTCTTAACTGACTTGCCTAGTTAAATAAAGGTCAAATGTAAAAAATAAATAAATAAATGATCATGGGAAGGACACAATGTGTGTCTGGTAGAGTGTACCAATTAACACCTTGTTTCAAACCCAATTACCAGAGATGCACTACTCCACAGGTATGGGCTGGTTGGCCTATTGGCCCTCAGTGTGAGTGGGTGTACTATACTGTAGGCTTCACAGCTGAGTAAAGTGTGTGTTCATGCTCGGTTGACGCGTGCGCTTATCTGCCCCTGGCTGCACTCTATGTGGCCAGCGACATGTGACCTCATAATAAATCAAACGCAAATGAAAAGGAGGGAAATACTGTGGGAAGGGTACACACAGAGAATAACAATTGAACAATCCAGACAAAAGTGTTTTAGCGTAAGTGTCCTCAATCAATTCAACTGGGGCTAATTTGACTTTGCTAAGGTGCATGTTGCTTTATTACCTCATGGGACTGCTGTCTAGCAGAGGTGGTCTCTAAAGTTCAGCAGGAACAAAGGAAGTGTTTTATTTATTGCCGTTGTCAAGCAGTAAAACGTGAACCCTTTTTATATCCAGTGGCCCAGGAAAACACAATAGGCTTTAATGAACTTCAGAGTTAACTGGGATGTGGTGACGTCTGAGGTCAGGGGAATGTGCAGTGCTTTGAAAACTTGACTCTTCGAGACCAGAAAGACTCACTAAAAGCTGATGAAAGAGATCGGGAGAAAGAGAACGAGAGAGAGAGAGAGACACACACACACACAGAGAGTGAGAGAGAGAGAGAGTGAGAAAGAGAGAGAGAGAGAGAGAGAGAGAGAGAGATAGATAGATAGATAGATAGATAGATAGATAGATAGATAGATAGATAGATAGATAGATAGATAGATAGATAGATAGATAGATAGATAGATAGAGAAAGAAAGAAAGAGAGAGAGAGAGAGAGAGAGAGAGAGAGAGAGAGAGAGAGAGAGAGACAGACATGAGCCGTGATAATATTTTTTGTAAAAGTGTACAGGAAATCCAAAAGCAGTTCTACCAGCCTTCTCTGTTTGTACACTGCCTATGGAGAACAGGAATTGACAAGGATCCTTAAGGCCTAGGGATGTTAAGGTAAACCGTTCATCGGTTAGCTGCTGAAAACCACATTTGACCGGTCATGCTTTTCATCTATAGGTTTATTAGCATAATTGAGTGGATTTTTATTGGCGAGTGTGTATTTTCGACTACTCGTCGTGCATCGTGTTCATCACGTGCACAGCTTACGGAGCTTAGTTTGTGGAGAGGAATCACCTGTCAGACAGCGACAGAGAAGCTCCTCAAAAAGCTGGCACTGGAGTGAAATGTGCTTTTGTTAAGCCAGTCATTGCGCAACAGATAGAAATTCTAAATGCAATCGCATGTTAAAAACTGTTTTTCTTTGACCACGATTAAAAGAGTTACTATTTTTATTTCGCAATATCAACTCAATTTTAAAGCACGCCGCCCATTCGAGTGCATAGGCTACACAGTTGTCAACGGAAGGCAGGCTATCAGCGCCTTAAGGTTCTGCTTTTATTTTCTTGGTCAGCCTTGTGTTCTTTTTCTTTGTGTTCTTGAACATAGCCCTGTTTCTTTGTGTTCTAAAACATAGCACTGTCTTTCGTTTTTGCTCATTGATTTCACCTGTGTTCGTTTCTCACCTGATCTCATCCGCTCCCTATTTAGTTCAGTTCTTTCTGTTTACATGGTTGTGAGGTATTGTTTGTTTTTGACTGCCTACCTGTGTTTGACCATTAATTGCCTGTGACCACGATTCCTGCCTTCTGTGAAAGCTTAATAAACGTCTGCTACGCTCTGCACGTGAATCTACACCTTTTTCTTGCTGAGCATTCATCACAAGCTTGAGGCAGTATAATTGTTTGAAACTTGAACGTTTTACTTCACTTCAGACAATGAGGCATGTCTTACCTTGCCTCAAAGTAATCTAGCCAAAATCCATCCTTCGATTACATGGAGGCAATTATTTTATAAAGGCTTCCTCATGCCATTAACCAGCATTTCTCTCCTGTTTCATATCAACCTTCTTTCATTGTCCAAAAGCCAAAGGCCTCGGTCATATTAGCTACCCATCCTAGTGGCTGCTATTAGACTCCCCCTCTTTCTAAGTTTTTAATTGAGATTTCATCTCTGTCAAATGGAACCGCTCGCGTTCGGAGCGCTGTTCAGAACAGTGTTTTCCCGCCAATTGCATTTTGGGACATGACATTAGCTGCTCCATTACAGGAATTGTATGGTCATTAATAGGCTCCAGCCTTTTGACTGTAATACTATTGGCTTGCTACTGTTGCATGTTTCCATTAAGCTCTTAATGAGAAAATGTCCTTCCTTGTATGCATGTATAGTATTTCCTGTTGGTCACCTCATTTGACTGTTTGTTGACCGGTTTGATAAGGTCGGTTAGTCGGCTGCAAAATTTGCATTCGAACATGTGCATTCCTATTAATAAGCTTCCTCAGCAGATGTTCGACTGAAAAACAGCACATACCGCTACTTCACAACCTCAATGAACTGCACCAACACACAAAACTAAACCCAGAGGAACAATTCTCCCATTCTGTCCTTTCGGGCTCTTCGGTCTGGCCTGCAACACTGCAGTGAGATGTTGTGTACAAAACAAACAAAAAACGCGCCTTGACCCCTCTTCGGTTCATGTACCCAGCTTGTAACAAACGTGCAGGAGCCGTCAGTAAAACCCCAAAAAACGCTGGTTCTGCACAGCAGCTGTGAGACCATCCGTCTCCCTTCACACGGGGAAAAGGAGAGAAGGAGACGTAAGGGAGAAAGGGAGGGAAAAGGAGAGGAGGAGACGAAAGGGAGGGAAAAGGAGAGGAGGAGACGAAAGGGAGGGAAAAGGAGAGGAGGAGACGAAAGGGAGGTAAAAGGAGAGGAGGAGACGTAAGGGAGATAGGGAGGGAAAAGGAGAGGAGGA
Organism: Oncorhynchus masou masou; assembly: GCF_036934945.1. Lineage (NCBI taxonomy): Eukaryota > Metazoa > Chordata > Actinopteri > Salmoniformes > Salmonidae > Oncorhynchus > Oncorhynchus masou. The sequence continues at coordinate 14,389,554 of NC_088215.1, forward strand.
GACGTAAGGGAGAAAGGGAGGGAAAAGGACAGGAGGAGACGTAAGGGAGAAAGGGAGGGAAAAGGAGAGGAGGAGACGTAAGGGAGAAAGGGAGGGAAAAGGAGAGGAGGAGACGTAAGGGAGGGAAAAGGAGAGGAGGAGACGTAAGGGAGAAAGGGAGGGAAAAGGACAGGAGGAGACGTAAGGGAGAAAGGGAGGGAAAAGGAGAGGAGGAGACGTAAGGGAGAAAGGGAGGGAAAAGGACAGGAGGAGACGTAAGGGAGAAAGGGAGGGAAAAGGAGAGGAGGAGACGTAAGGGAGAATGGGAGGGAAAAGGAGAGGAGGAGACGTAAGGGAGAAAGGGAGGGAAAAGGAGAGGAGGAGACGCAAGGGAGGGAAAAGGAGAGGAGGAGACGTAAGGGAGAAAGGGAGGGAAAAGGACAGGAGGAGACGTAAGGGAGAAAGGGAGGCAAAAGGAGAGGAGGAGACGTAAGGGAAAAAGGGAGGGAAAAGGAGAGGAGGAGACGTAAGGGAGGGAAAAGGAGAGGAGGAGACGTAAGGGAGAAAGGGAGGGAAAAGGACAGGAGGAGACGTAAGGGAGAAAGGGAGGGAAAAGGAGAGGAGGAGACGTAAGGGAAAAAGGGAGGGAAAAGCTTGGCAGGCGGCAGGGGGGTCGCTGTTATCTGTCAGCACACTCATCTGTTCCAGGCCTTTTAAAGATGTCAGCAGGGGATGGGAGAGAGCGTTGGTTTTAGGGAGATTGATTTCGGTATACACATACACATGATATGCACTCACACAAACACACACACACACACAATTAATTCTCTCCCATTACATGTTTTTTTCCTGTTCAACAGGAGGAGAATTATACCATGGATCTCAATTGCAACTTCAACCTCATCTGCAGCAAGCTTTAATATCAAGCTTTAATATCAAACTATTATTATTAAGTACGAAATAATGAAAAACACTTTCCTGTTTATCCCTGGCTATGTTACATCATATGTTGCCACAAGAAAAAAATGCCACAGAATACAGAGAAATGCATGAGTGGGGCCAAACTAAAAGTCATACAAGTTAGAAGATAGGCTGTAAGTATGGGAGCTATAGGTAAAGTCCAGTTACCACCCTTGAGTAACTGCCAAACATACCTCCCTCAGTGCTACCTGCATTGCTTTCCTCGACCAATTATCGCCAACAGTCCGTTCGCAACTCAGAAGAGGAGCGCTGCCATTTGTAGACTGTTGGGCAAGTAGTTTCATTCTATTGTCTCAACGTCCCTGGCTACATCAACAAGACGCTAAGGTCCTCAGGGCTTCATTCAATGCTGTGTCAAATAGACTTGGCTTGACAGTCCAGGTGAATGAGGAGTATGTAGACTGAACGCTAGATGGATGGGGAACTAACTCCCACTTGACAGCATGGTATTGATCTCAAGCCCTCCTGACATATGATGACAGACCCATGAAAACAGACACACCTGGTTGTTGTTACCTCTAACTCATGGGAAAATATGTGCAGTAGGGTTCTATGGAAATTGCACAATTGTGGTGCGTGTTTATGATTGTATTAGTTTGAGTGAGATTCCTGCTGTCTCTCTGGCAACCAGATGCAACAATACTAAAGTTCTTAAGTTCCCTGCTCAATGCTGTAAGAGATGAGTGGTTGAGAGGGGAGAGGTTTGAGAAGGCCCTTAGACGGTGTCCGTCTACTAAATGGATTTGACATTCTCGTTGCATCACACGGTGGATTGTTTTTGACGAGGGAGAGGATTTCAGGTTGACGCAGAGTGTCTCTGGAAGAGAGTTCTCAAGTTGCTGTGTGTAATTTGAGAGAGCATTACCGGTGTCACTCATACAAGCACACAGACAATCGTACTGTACATACAACACACACACTTTAAGTGACTATTTTCCCATTTTCGTTCCAAATTGTTGCTAATTCAAGGATGTCTATTCATCCAGCTACAGCGTGTATGATTACAGGATTAAAGGGGGAAATATTGACGGGACTTTCTGAAGATTCACAATACAGAAAATGTCCTATGCTTTAAAAAGAGACACATTTGGGAATATGTTTTAAGAAATTATAGAACACCTTTGGATTTTTGTGCGTCAGAAAAAAGGAGAAAAAAAACTGTGGTTAGCAGTTCACAGTAAATATTTTCCATTTAGCAAATTCATATTTATTTTCCTAATAACCTCGTTATTCTAAATGGAGGGCATTATGGGTCAAGGAGATAAAATGCTCATAAATATGGGAGCCGCTTGGCTGTTTTGTTACAGTTACGATAACAACTCCTCTCTTTAAATTATACCAGGGATTAAGCTGCGGCTATGAGAGACAGCCAAATGGAAAGATGATATCAATCTAAGATGCTAAATCTATTCATTTAGTCCGCGTCCCTAACGGCACCCTATTCCTTCTGCAGTGCATTACCGTTGACCAGGGCCCATAGGGCTAAGGTCAAAAGTAGTGCACTGGCCTATAAGGAATAGAATGCCATTTGGGACTGACAGTAGAAAGCAGTTGGAGCTCATGAGAAGTCTTTCTGGTTTAAAGAAGGGGTGGATGAGGAGGAGAGGGGGAAAGAGGGATGAGTGGGGTTATTTTCCATCCATTAGTGGACCATTGCATGAGAGATACATGATACAAACATAATTTACTTTCCACATCTTCACTTAATTAAGTAACTACAATATAAACGAGGCAGGCACTGGCCGTTACTTCTCACTCACGGACTCTTCTAGCACTTTGTGTATAACAGAGGTGAATTAGGATCAGGTAGAAAACACATTTTACGCTGGCATTTTTAATTAAATACCCTCAGGCCGGTCTGTTGAATTCTGACATTGAAAGTTTTTGAGAGGAGTGAGAAGGATTTCTACATGAATTCCTACATGAATTCCAATGGAACATTGGAACACTTTCCTTCAAGTCTGCTCTCTCCACGGCTACTGTGATGGACATTACCTTGAGTCCTACTTGAAGGCGAATGCAGCAATGCATCGATATGCCAACATGAAATTCACCAATTCAGTAAATATCTTAAAATACAATTATAGGACTTTAAATGGGTCATGTTGGAATAAAAATCTGTTCAAAAGACAAAGACAGGGCCTCCAGGGTGGCGCAGTGGTTAAGGGCGCTGTACTGCAGCGCCAGCTGTACCACCAAAGACTCTGGGTTCGAGCCCAGGCTCTGTCTTAACCGCGAGGTCCATGGGGCGACGCACAATTGGCCTAGCGTCATCCGGGTTAGGGAGGGTTTGTCCGGTAGGGATATCCTTGTCTCATCACACACCAGCAACTCCTGTGGCGGGCTGGGCGCAGTGTGCACTAACAAGGGTCACGGTGTTTCCTCCGACACATTGGTGCGGCTGGCTTCCGGGTTGGATGGCACTGTGTTAAGAAGCAATGCGGCTTGGTTGGGTTGTGTATCGGAGGACGCATGACTTTCAACCTTTGTCTCTCCTGAGCCCGTATGGGAGTTGTAGCGATGAGACAAGACAGTAGCTACTAACAATTGGATACCATGAAAAAGGGGGTAAAATTAAAATTAAAAAAACTTTAAAAAAGACAAAAACAGGACACGGGTGGCCATTTGATTAATTGTTCAGCGGTCTTATGGCTTGGGGGTAGAAGCTGTTAAGGAGCCTTTTGGACCTAGACTTGTTGCTCCGGTACCGCTTGCCGTGCGATAGCAGAGAGAACAGCCTATGACTTGGGTGATTGGAGTCTTTGACAATTTTATGGGCTTTCCTCTGACCGCCTATTATATAGGTCCTGGATGGCAGGAAGCTTGGCCACAGTGATGTACTGGGCCATACTCACTGCCCTATGTAGCGCCTTACGGTCAGATGCCGAGCAGTTGCTATACCAAGCGGGGATGCAACCGGTCAGGATGCTCTCGATGATGCAGCTGTTGAACAAGGATCTGGGGATCTGGGGACCCATGCCAAAAGAAAAGCCTCTGATCTTCTAAACAGGTACTATGAATATGGAAGGATCAGGAACAAAGACCACCTTGCCAGTTGAAAATTCATCCAAAAAGTGTGTGTTATTCTATACGTTTCTCTAAGTCACTTTGTGCTGTGATGTCACAGCTGGCCTTGCAGGTAAATCCCTACTTCAATCTCCTTCCTGCAATTCAAGTCCCTGAACTGATTTTCTTATTCATGAACTGTTTTCATTCAGCATATGCTCATGTTCACTGCTATTCCCTTAGTCACCAAGCAGTGGCTAATTGAAGAGTTTGGTCAGGTAAAGGTACTGCCACTGCCAGGCGCCATAAGGTGCATCGATGCCAGCAACAACTGGTCTAGGAACTGTTTTATTTTTTAAATCAACACGGTTAGGGTTGGAATTGTCAAAATAATAAACTGACTCTGAATCAGTTTCTAAGCACCCTTGGATTTGGTCGAGTGAGGGATCAACCACCAAGACATGAAGAGTCGTCGGGTAACAGGAGTCTCAACGCAAACAGGAGCATCTCCTTGGAATATAGACAGTCAGCGGCCATCTTTGAAATGACTCAACAAAACATCCCAACAGCCCCATCCATCGATGGAGGAACATGCGTGACTGGTATCAAAGCAACAGCCTTTGGTCCTCAGAATGACACTGCCCAAACCCAATGATGACTCGTGCTGATTATGAAACAGACATTGGACATCACAACAATGGTTTGATTAGTCTAGGAGGGTAGTTTCGGAAACAGTGCAAAAGACAAAAGTCAGAGCATTTCACCCGTCGATCAAAATACGAATACTGGACTTGTCATCAAGTCCAGGGACAATGTCAGAGGTATAATAATGCTAAATATTCATTTTTTTTGAGTGCATTAGTGACTTGGGCCAATATTCCCCCCTGGGAAATATCAATCAACTGGCTTTCAATTTAATGTGATTCATCGTAATGGAGTTTCATGTCTATATAAACCAGCCATCAACGGTAATGGAGTCGCCATGAATAAATGAGAAACAAACACACACACATACATACACACACACATATACACACACACACACACATGCGCAGTGGTTTGCAAGATCTGAAAGGTCATCGGAGCGAATAGAAAAGCTCTGTGCCCAGAGTATTTAATGTGGCTAACGCAGAGATAATAGTATCTCAACTAACCTGTTTGATCTTCTTAATGTAGTGTGTGTGTGTATATGTGTGTGTGTGTGTGTGTTTAAGTGTGTGTGCCTGAAGAAACTCTTTGCTAATGGCAAACGCTATTAACCCCTCTCCATTCCTTCAGCTCTCTCCCTCCCTCATTTTATCTTCTCCCAGCTGTGTTTGAAATGCCGAGTCACACAACAGTGAAGGATTTTGATTGGTCTGAACAATGCTAATTATAGTTAATTACTCTAGGCAATTGACCGCTGTCCCCCTGCCAAGCACATGCATAGAGAGTGTTGACCCGGCCTGCCGAATGTGCTGCTGTGGGGAGGGAGGAGAGGGGGAGAGATGGGGTGAGGGAGAAGAATAAAAATTGTTGACCCATCGAGTGTGCTTATACTGCTGTGGGGGATAGGGGGAGAGAATAAAGGGAAATTAAGAGAGAGAGAGAGTAGGGGAGAGAGGAGAGACGGGTGAAGGAGTGAGAGAGCGAGTGTTAGAGAGGGAGCGAGGAGATGAGGGGGAATAAATGGGTGGAGAGAAGGGGGAGACGGAGAAAGGAGGTAAAGGGTGAGAGGGACGGAGGAGGAGAGGAGTGAGGGGAGAGCAGAGGAGGGGGAAAGAGGAGGAGAGAGAGGAGAGAGGACGGGAGGGTGAGGGGTGAGTTGTAGGACAAGGGGGACAGTGTGGCGAAAGGAAAAATGAGTCCTTCTGTAAATTAGACTGTCATACAGGAAGGGACAGGGGCGGATGGCCACGGCTTCTATCCCCATCCACCCTACAAATAAAGTCCTGGGACCAGACAGAGTTCTTCATTGTGCACCCTGGTCCACCTCTAAGCACTTGTGGCCTCTTCTGCTCAGTCAGACTGGCTTTCCTCAGCAAAAAACACAACATTTCCCCAAAACTTAGAAGACTAAACTAGTGTCTGGGTTGAAGAGAAAAACAAATAGATCCGTATCAAAAACAGTTGTTGGGTGCCCTGAAGGTGAGTTCACGGTGTCTAGCTTAAACACTGGCCTTTGATCTTTTAGCTCATGTCACATCACCACCAGGTGAGAGGGGTTATCCGTGACCTATGACCTCGGGCTATATGGCAGGTGTCTGCGCCCCGGCAGTACATCTATGCTCTTTTGGCTCCCTCCCTCTCTCTCTCCCGCTAGGCTTGTGAAACTAGGCCCTAATACTCTCCAGTCTGCTACAGTACAGAGAGAGAGAGAATGAGAGTGAGAGAGAGCAAGAGAGAGAGAGAGCGAGAACGAGAAAGAGAGAGATTGAGAGAGAGAGAGAGCGAGAACGAGAGAGAGAGAGAATGAGAGAGAGAGAGCGAGAACGAGAGAGAGAGAGAATGAGAGAGAGAGAGCGAGAACGAGAGAGAACGACAGAGAGAAAGAGTTCGCATCTGGAAGCCATCGCCTCAAAATCTCATTATCAAATGACCAGGCTGGATACACAGTGCTGCTGCTGTAGGGCTGAGCCTCTCTCTCCTCTGCTACGCTCCATTAGCTACACCCCAGTGTTGGGTTGACGAGTTGCTCTTTTCCTTTCTACAACACCTCGTGAGCTTATTGCGTTAGTAAAGAAGCCAATGCGTAGCAATAACTCTGTGAATGGTGGATGTAGTACTGGGAAGCTATCTTGCACAGTCAGTATACAACTCCCTTGTGTGTCCATCAGGTCTTTACCATGGCCAGCTACAGTTCATTCTCTGTGTGTCCATCAGGTCTTTACCATGGCCAGCTACAGTTCATTCTCTGTGTGTCCATCAGGTCTTTACCATGGCCAGCTACAGTTCATTCTCTGTGTGTCCATCAGGTCTTTACCGTGGCCAGCTACAGTTCATTCTCTGTGTGTCCATCAGGTCTTTACCGTGGCCAGCTACAGTTCATTCTCTGTGTGTCCATCAGGTCTTTACCGTGGCCAGCTACAGTTCATTCTCTGTGTGTCCATCAGGTCTTTACCGTGGCCAGCTACAGTTCATTCTCTGTGTGTCCATCAGGTCTTTACCGTGGCCAGCTACAGTTCATTCTCTGTGTGTCCATCAGGTCTTTACCATGGCCAGCTACAGTTCATTCTCTGTGTGTCCATCAGGTCTTTACCATGGCCAGCTACAGTTCATTCTCTGTGTGTCCATCAGGTCTTTACCATGGCCAGCTACAGTTCATTCTCTGTTTGTCCATCAGGTCTTTACCGTGGCCAGCTACAGTTCATTCTCTGTGTGTCCATCAGGTCTTTACCATGGCCAGCTACAGTTCATTCTCTGTGTGTCCATCAGGTCTTTACCGTGGCCAGCTACAGTTCATTCTCTGTGTGTCCATCAGGTCTTTACCATGGCCAGCTACAGTTCATTCTCTGTGTGTCCATCAGGTCTTTACCGTGGCCAGCTACAGTTCATTCTCTGTGTGTCCATCAGGTCTTTACCGTGGCCAGCTACAGTTCATTCTCTGTGTGTCCATCAGGTCTTTACCGTGGCCAGCTACAGTTCATTCTCTGTGTGTCCATCAGGTCTTTACCGTGGCCAGCTACAGTTCATTCTCTGTGTGTCCATCAGGTCTTTACCGTGGCCAGCTACAGTTCATTCTCTGTGTGTCCATCAAGTCTTTACCATGGCAGGCTACAGTTCATTCTCTGTTTGTCCATCAGGTCTTTACCGTGGCCAGCTACAGTTCATTCTCTGTTTGTCCATCAGGTCTTTACCGTGGCCAGCTACAGTTCATTCTCTGTGTGTCCATCAGGTCTTTACCGTGGCCAGCTACAGTTCATTCTCTGTGTGTCCATCAGGTCTTTACCATGGCCAGCTACAGTTCATTCTCTGTTTGACCATCAGGTCTTTACCATGGCCAGCTACAGTTCATTCTCTGTTTGACCATCAGGTCTTTACCGTGGCCAGCTACAGTTCATTCTCTGTTTGATCATCAGGTCTTTACCGTGGCAGGCTACAGTTCATTCTCTGTGTGTCCATCAAGTCTTTACCGTGGCCAGCTACAGTTCATTCTCTGTGTGTCCATCAAGTCTTTACCGTGGCCAGCTACAGTTCATTCTCTGTGTGTCCATCATGTCTTTACTGTGGCCAGCTACAGTTCATTCTCTGTGTGTCCATCATGTCTTTACTGTGGCCAGCTACAGTTCATTCTCTGTGTGTCCATCAGGTCTTTACCATGGCCAGCTACAGTTCATTCTCTGTGTGTCCATCAGGTCTTTACCGTGGCCAGCTACAGTTCATTCTCTGTTTTATTAGGCTTTTATGGTTTTCACAAATCTTTTAAGGTGGGATTTTTCTGGAGTGTGAAACGACATGCTCGGTGGCTGTGGGAATCTGTCAGCGCGGTGAAGAAACAAACCCCTCTTGTCAGTATAAGTGCCAGGAGCGCTGTTACTCCACAATGCTCTTTTCTTATTTAGCACGTCACTTGTCAATTTTTACCGGGGGCACTCTGACGGTAAACAAACAGGAGTGTTGACAGCGCGAGCGCTTGGGTTTATCCGTCGTCGTTCAGCTGCGGGGGTTACGTTTGACAGCTTACATTTCATCACGTACCCATAAGCGAAAGAAGACCAGAATAGCGGCACTGGTTGAATCAAAGTTGTTTCCACATCATTTCAACCCCAAAAATGTGAATCAACGTGGAAAACTGATTGGATTTGCAAAAAGTCCTTAAACAAGGTCATTTCGTAATTTTTTCACCCAATTTTTTTACTTAAATCCAATGACATTTTTTGTTGATTTCACGTTGAATTCACCTTAGTTGACAATTCAACCAAATGTAAATAAACACTAGACGATGAACTGACATCTGTGCTCAGTGGGAGCTTTATTCTCTTGAAGGCCTTTTTGATTGAGTTAAGTTATGTAATGTCAATATTCAAGTCAACTAATTAATACCAATAATTATTAGTATTAATACTTATTTTTGTAGTTTTTGTTTTCTTGAACAAAATGAAATATATTTTTTTTCAATTATAATCTTAATATTTAGTTTATGAAAAATGTATCTCTCGAGGAGGAAGAGAGAGATACGTTTCTGCTACGTCTGTGGAGAATATTCCTGGAGCCAGACTGCCACCTAATTATGATGATGTCAAAATGTGTAGTTCCAGAGTATCATAGACCTCTCTCTCTCTCTCTCTCTCTCTCTCTCTGACTGCTCATTGGACCATATTACTATATAATCTGATGTACACTACTATAGTGTCTGTGGATCTACAGTAACCATGGGTGTCTATGACCAGAAGCTGTTGTGGAATGTCTAGGCATCCCTGTCTGAATAGAGGGCTGGGTGGGAGGATGCCAAAAGTCCCTCTGTGGAGAGCAGTCTGACTAGAGGGCTGGGTGGGAGGATGCCAAAAGTCCCTCTGTGGAGAGCAGTCTGACTAGAGGGCTGGGTGGGAGGATGCCAAAAGTCCCTCTGTGGTGAGAGGTCTGAATAGAGGGCTGGGTGGGAGGATGTCAAAAGTCCCTCTGTGGTGAGAGGTCTGAAAAGAGGGCTGGGTGGGAGGATGCCAAAAGTCCCTCTGTGGAGAGCAGTCTGACTAGAGGGCTGGGTGGGAGGATGCCAAAAGTCCCTCTGTGGAGAGCAGTCTGACTAGAGGGCTGGGTGGGAGGATGCCAAAAGTCCCTCTGTGGAGAGCAGTCTGACTAGAGGGCTGGGTGGGAGGATGCCAAAAGTCCCTCTGTGGAGAGCAGTCTGACTAGAGGGCTGGGTGGGAGGATGCCAAAAGTCCCTCTGTGGTGAGAGGTCTGAATAGAGGGCTGGGTGGGAGGATGTCAAAAGTCCCTCTGTGGTGAGAGGTCTGAATAGAGGGCTGGGTGGGAGGATGCCAAAAGTCCCTCTGTGGAGAGCAGTCTGACTAGAGGGCTGGGTGGGAGGATGCCAAAAGTCCCTCTGTGGTGAGAGGTCTGAATAGAGGGCTGGGTGGGAGGATGTCAAAAGTCCCTCTGTGGAGAGCAGTCTGACTAGAGGGCTGGGTGGGAGGATGTCAAAAGTCCCTCTGTGGAGAGCAGTCTGACTAGAGGGCTGGGTGGGAGGATGCCAAAAGTCCCTCTGTGGAGAGCAGTCTGACTAGAGGGCTGGGTGGGAGGATGTCAAAAGTCCCTCTGTGGAGAGCAGTCTGACTAGAGGGCTGGGTGGGAGGATGCCAAAAGTCCCTCTGTGGAGAGCAGTCTGACTAGAGGGCTGGGTGGGAGGATGTCAAAAGTCCCTCTGTGGTGAGAGGTCTGAAAAGAGGGCTGGGTGGGAGGATGCCAAAAGTCCCTCTGTGGAGCATCCACATCTGCTACAGTGACTGTAACTTTGTACTAGTTTCTCTTCTTTAGTATTCCATTCATTCTCGTTCTCTCCCTCCCAGGCAAAAGTGTAGGAGGCTCATGGGCTACAGTAACAAGAAACACAAGAACATGAACTCTGAATGAATACTGCTTTAAAATCGTAACATCCCCACCAGTCACAATGAGCAAAAAATTCTATAAAAACTCAATGTGGAGAGGAACGTGAACGTGAAAGGGAGCCCGAAACAAAGAAAAACAGATAGAAGATGATATGAAATCACTCGTCTAAATCCCGGTACCAACACAGTAGACGGACTTAATTCAGCCTCCAGCTCTGCTCCACAAAGACATCTGTTCCTCATTTCCGTCCACTCACTTGACAGAAGGATGCCCTCCTCTCCTCTTCAGTTCATCTAATACACCCCCTTTCTTCATCCTTTCCTTCCTTCTGTTTGTTTTTCTCTTTATTGCGTGTTTTTGTGTACGTCTGAGCGCGCGTGTGTGTGTGTGTCTGTGTCCCCTCCCTACCCCGCTATTGAAACTCTCTCTGTACGTGTGTGGTCAGTCTATGTCATGGAAAGAGCAGGTGTTCTTAACGTTTTGTACACTCAGTGTACATCTAGCTTATATGCCATCGTATATGTACTGGAAGAGGACTTTGGTGATGGTGGGTTTGGCTGGATATTTTATTCAGCAAGATGACTGACTGGTATGTTGTTAGAAAGACTGAATAAGTTACAACATGAGAGTTCATTATTTATGGCGGAGCAGGCTGCCTTATAAATGACCAAAGCTTCATTGAAGTTGCCTAATAAAGAGAAGATAGATAGAGAGAGAGAGAATGCTGAAAAAGCCTTATAAAGTTGGATCTTGTACGGTGCAGCAAACAGAGAATTGTACAGGCTGTGAACTGGACACAAGTGCACTTCAGGAAGAGACACAAAGGGAATTGGAACTGTGAAGAGTGATTCTACACATTTGTTTGGGCTCTAAGTAGAAGTAAATGTCATGCACACACAAATTGTCCCTTTGGACAGCGTTGCCAAGGGTGACAGATTGTGCCCTTTGAAACCAAAGACATGAAATAATGCAGCGCTAGCTAAAACCAACCGCGGGTTCCGTTTACGCAAAGTGACACAAAAGTTATATTCTCTGTGCCCGATGGGAAAGAGTGTCGGAGGGTGAGCAGTGGGAACAACTTTGAGTCTTTCACGACCTGCTTTGTCTCCCCAGTTATAGTGTAGTTGTATAAGAGACAAGTTTGTTAACATAAGGGGAAAAGCTTTCGCTCGCAAGTGACCCGTGTTGACAGTAGGAGACTGGGGAAAAACCCAAGTGTGTGTCAATATGGCCTTACATGGATAATATTGTGTAGCTAAGGTCTCAACCCAACCAACACCTGTCAATGGATGGTCTCTATGTAATGTGCTTCTTTGAGAAATTCTAGCTCAGCAGACACACAGGCCATAGTAGTGGCTTTGGAAAACCTGTCCCCTGACATTTTACATTCATAAAATTCCTGGAGCTGGAATGGAGAAGGGAGAAGAAATGAAACAGAAATACATTTTACGTCTCTAAAATGTTGTTGTTTTTATTTATTTGATTCTTTTGAAATGGTTGGCAGTGTGAGGGTTTAGCCATTACGTTTGTCTGTCTGCTGCCATTCCACAAAATGTTTGTGCTTTTCAAAAAGAGAATATAAAAAGGGATTTGCTGACTGTGCTGTGCCCTTTAGCAGAAGTGGTTAGGAATGAAAGCTTTTCACTAGACGGACGGAAAGGTCGTCGTATTCAGCGCGACTGTAATTTGATAATTCTCCCATAATCTCTACAGAAGTAGCCTCCTATTTCTTGATCGCCACAAACATAATCACTTCAATTTACCACAAAATATTTATAATAATGTGTTCTCTTCTGCAATCATCCAGAATAATGTATTGCTTCGAGTGGGTTTCATTGGGGGTAATTACTAACTAAATGATACACTCTGCTGCTCCGATGCCTTTGTAGGTGATGAGAAAAGGCTCAATCGTCAAGGTATTGGCAATGCAATTTCATTAGAAACAGTGAAGACATCCCTTACAATCATCCTCTAACCACCAAAATCAATGGGAGTGATTAAAAAGCAACATGGAACCAGTACTGTCAACACTGAATGGATAAGCAGACAGCCAAGAAAGAAACATTGGCTGTGTTCCAATCCCCGGTATGCTGCTAGTGTTGATATTGGAACAGAGCCATTGACATAACAGTGTGCAGATAACCAGTATACATTGTATTACTTCTTCTGTTTCTTCCTCTGCTTCTTCTTCTTCTTCTTCTGTTTCTTCCTCTGCTTCTTCTTCTTCTTCTTCTGTTTCTTCATCTGCTTCTTCTTCTTCTTCTTCTTCTGTTTCTTCATCTGCTTCTTCTTCTTCTTCTTCTGTTTCTTCATCTGCTTCTTCTTCTTCTTCTTCTGTTTCTTCATCTGCTTCTTCTTCATCTGCTTCTTCTTCTTCTTCTTCTGTTTCTTCATCTGCTTCTTCTTCTTCTGTTTCTTCATCTGCTTCTTCTTCTTCTTCATCTGCTTCTTCTTCTTCTTCATATGCTTCTTCTTCTTCTTCTGTTTCTTCCTCTGCTTCTTCTTCTTTGTCTTCTTCTGTTTCTGTTTCTTCTTCTTCTTCTTCTTCTTCTTCTTTTGTTTCTTCATCTGCTTCTTCTTCTTCTTCATCATCTGCTTCTTCTTCTTCTTCTGTTTCTTCCTCTGCTTCTTCTTCTTCTTCTTCTTCTTCTTCTTCTTCTTCATCTGCTTCTTCTTCTTCTTCTGTTTCTTCCTCTGCTTCTTCTTCTTCTTTTTTTTCTGTTTCTTCCTCTGCTTCTTCTTCTTCTGCTTCTTCTTCTTCATCTGCTTCTTCTTCTTCTTCATCTGCTTCTTCTTCTTCTTCATCATCTGCTTCTTCTTCTTCATCTGCTTCTTCTTCTTCTTCTGTTTCTTCCTCTGCTTCTTCTTCTTCTTCTTATTCTTCTGCTTCTTCTTCTTCTTCTGCTTCTTCTTCTTCTTCATCTGCTTCTTCTTCTTCTTCTTCTGTTTCTTCCTCTGCTTCTTCTTCTTCTTCTTCTGCTTCTTCTTCTTCTTCTTCCGGTCCAGTCAACCCCCCCCTAGAGTGTCCATCCATCCCCATCCGCACTCCTCTTTTTTCCACAGTCCTCTTCCCACACTCCTCTTCTCCTGCTTGCGCAGTATCCTAGTTAGCTCTCATGCTACTGGATAAAGCCAGTTAATCACCTTGTTCATTAGCTAATTCATCACCGACCCAACAACAACGCCTCTTAGTAATGTAATTCCATGGCAAAGGGCTTCCTCTTCACCCCTGAACTCGTGATCCCACCACTCAGTCTGTCACTGCTCTTCATAATCAATGGAAGCAGTGCCAGTAGGATGCTGCTTCTGTGATTGTAGGGGGCGTGACTTGCTAAAGGAACGTGCGACACAGACCCTATGACACCATTAAAACGCAGGTACATGCGCACGCACATACGCTCGCAGGCATGTAACGCAGGCAGGCACCCGCGTGCACAGACACATGCACACAAACAGATAGCGTGGACATTGTCCCGCAGCAAGATTCCATAAGCAGTCGGTACACAACTAAAAGCATTCACTTTACAGTGCATACGTCCAAACCAAGTCCATTCGCTGTTTTACTAACTCTGTTGGTGTGCAGCGTCGCTACATCATCCCAGCCTTGGCCTAGGGGACAGGCTAGATAGCTGCCATTGTCCGTTACAACACAGGCGCTGGTAACAAACTAATACACCTCATTGTGAATTCCACCATTGCCGCCAATTTCTCTCTCTCCAGCCATGTTTCCGTCCCCTCCCCTCCCCGACTCATGTGGACTTGTGGTATGTGACGTGAGCTTTCCCCCTGCGCTAACCCGCGGCTAATTGGGATTAGCATATCTGCCCCAACCAAAACAACAGCGCAATACAAGAGCGCGGGAGCCAGTACCCTTTATATTCACCCAGTCCATAATAATCCCTCTGACTAGACAGCTCCTTAGATCTCCACAGGAAAGGAGTCCATTATGAACCGAGTAGCTCCGGCACCTTCTGCAAATCCAATCAGGCTACAGCCACTTGCACTAGCTGTGTCGCCAATGTGGGGCTAGCGCTTAGCGTAGCAGCGGCGGCTATCAGGCGGCTAATTGGGGCACCAGTGTTTGAACTGGACGATTAGCCTCCCTCGGTGGCGCCACATCCCAGGGGCTTAGAGGGAGAATAGTAGAAACAGCAGGCTAAAGGCTCTGCTGTACGGGATATGCAAGAAATGGTAGGCTAACAGACACTGCAGGCACACATGCACGCACGCACACACACAGACACAGACACAGACACACACACACACACAGACACAGACACACACACACACACACACACACACGACAAGCAACCAGGGATAAAGAACAGACTCATGAAAGCTGACAGTTGGTAGCCATATTTCTCTCTCTGAATGCTGAATGGTGTGGTCTCGCTGAGTGAGGTGATATAAAGAGATAAATGTGTCACACTGAAACACATAAACTGTTACTGTAGGTGCCCTCAAACATACGTCAGGAATGACTCTTTGAGACATGGAAGACTTATAGAGAGTAGAGTGACAGGAAACCATAGTGTGACAGAGAGGCCTGTGACAGGGCATGACATAACAGTCACACGGTAACTGTGTAACAGGACGTTAAACTGCACCACGACGGCGTGAACGAGAGCTACGGTCTGTTAGGGAAGCACAGAGACAGACAGACTGCACTGGCTTTTACGTCAGGGTTATTTAGTATCCCCACAGAGGACAGAGACAGACTGCACTGGCTTTTACGTCAGGGTTATTTAGTATCCCCACAGAGGACAGAGACAGACAGACTGCACTGGCTTTTACGTCAGGGTTATTTAGTATCCCCACAGGGGACAGAGACAGACAGACTGCACTGGCTTTTACGTCAGGGTTATTTAGTATCCCCACAGGGGACAGAGACAGACAGACTGCACTGGCTTTTACGTCAGGGCTTATTTAGTATCCCCACAGGGGACAGAGACAGACAGACTGCACTGGCTTTTACGTCAGGGCTTATTTAGTATCCCCACAGGGGACAGAGACAGACAGACTGCACTGGCTTTTACGTCAGGGCTTATTTAGTATCCCCACAGGGGACAGAGACAGACAGACTGCACTGGCTTTTACGTCAGGGTTATTTAGTATCCCCACAGGGGACAGAGACAGACAGACTGCACTGGCTTTTACGTCAGGGTTATTTAGTATCCCCACAGGGGACAGAGACAGACAGACTGCACTGGCTTTTACGTCAGGGTTATTTAGTATCCCCACAGGGGACAGAGACAGACAGACTGCACTGGCTTTTACGTCAGGGTTATTTAGTATCCCCACAGGGGACAGAGACAGACAGACTGCACTGGCTTTTACGTCAGGGTTATTTAGTATCCCCACAGGGGACAGAGACAGACAGACTGCACTGGCTTTTACGTCAGGGTTATTTAGTATCCCCACAGGGGACAGAGACAGACAGACTGCACTGGCTTTTACGTCAGGGTTATTTAGTATCCCCACAGGGGACAGAGACAGACAGACTGCACTGGCTTTTACGTCAGGGCTTATTTAGTATCCCCACAGGGGACACAGACAGACAGACTGCACTGGCTTTTACGTCAGGGCTTATTTAGTATCCCCACAGGGGACAGAGACAGACAGACTGCACTGGCTTTTACGTCAGGGCTTATTTAGTATCCCCACAGGGGACAGAGACAGACAGACTGCACTGGCTTTTACGTCAGGGCTTATTTAGTATCCCCACAGGGGACAGAGACAGACAGACTGCACTGGCTTTTACGTCAGGGCTTATTTAGTATCCCCACAGGGGACAGAGACAGACAGACTGCACTGGCTTTTACGTCAGGGCTTATTTAGTATCCCCACAGGGGACAGAGACAGACAGACTGCACTGGCTTTTACGTCAGGGCTTATTTAGTATCCCCACAGGGGACAGAGACAGACAGACTGCACTGGCTTTTACATCAGGGCTTATTTAGTATCCCCACAGGGGACACAGACAGACTGCACTGGCTTTTACGTCAGGGCTTATTTAGTATCCCCACAGGGGACAGAGACAGACAGACTGCACTGGCTTTTACGTCACGAGGGCTTATTTAGTATCCCCACAGGGGACAGAGACAGACAGACTGCACTGGCTTTTACGTCAGGGCTTATTTAGTATCCCCACAGGGGACAGAGACAGACAGACTGCACTGGCTTTTACGTCAGGGCTTATTTAGTATCCCCACAGGGGACAGAGACAGACAGACTGCACTGGCTTTTACGTCAGGGCTTATTTAGTATCCCCACAGGGGACAGAGACAGACAGACTGCACTGGCTTTTACGTCAGGGCTTATTTAGTATCCCCACAGGGGACAGAGACAGACAGACTGCACTGGCTTTTACGTCACGAGGGCATATTTAGTATCCCCACAGGGGACAGAGACAGACAGACTGCACTGGCTTTTACGTCACGAGGGCATATTTAGTATCCCCACAGGGGACAGAGACAGACAGACTGCACTGGCTTTTACGTCAGGGCTTATTTAGTATCCCCACAGGGGACAGAGACAGACAGACTGCACTGGCTTTTACGTCACGAGGGCTTATTTAGTATCCCCACAGGGGACAGAGACAGACAGACTGCACTGGCTTTTACGTCAGGGCTTATTTAGTATCCCCACAGGGGACAGAGACAGACAGACTGCACTGGCTTTTACGTCACGAGGGCATATTTAGTATCCCCACAGGGGACAGAGACAGACAGACTGCACTGACTTTTACGTCACGAGGGCTTATTTAGTATCCCCACAGGCGACAGACAGACAGACTGCACTGACTTTTACGTCACGAGGGCTTATTTAGTATCCCCACAGGCGACAGACAGACAGACTGCACTGACTTTTACGTCACGAGGGCTTATTTAGTATCCCCACAGGGGACAGAGACAGACAGACTGCACTGGCTTTTACGTCAGGGCTTATTTAGTATCCCCACAGGGGACAGAGACAGACAGACTGCACTGGCTTTTACGTCACGAGGGCATATTTAGTATCCCCACAGGGGACAGAGACAGACAGACTGCACTGGCTTTTACGTCAGGGCTTATTTAGTATCCCCACAGGGGACAGAGACAGACAGACTGCACTGGCTTTTACGTCAGGGCTTATTTAGTATCCCCACAGGGGACAGAGACAGACAGACTGCACTGGCTTTTACGTCACGAGGGCTTATTTAGTATCCCCACAGGGGACAGAGACAGACAGACTGCACTGGCTTTTACGTCACGAGGGCTTATTTAGTATCCCCACAGGGGACAGAGACAGACAGACTGCACTGGCTTTTACGTCAGGGCTTATTTAGTATCCCCACAGGGGACAGAGACAGAGAGACTGCACTGGCTTTTACGTCACGAGGGCTTATTTAGTATCCCCACAGGGGACAGAGACAGACAGACTGCACTGGCTTTTACGTCAGGGCTTATTTAGTATCCCCACAGGGGACAGAGACAGACAGACTGCACTGGCTTTTACGTCACGAGGGCATATTTAGTATCCCCACAGGGGACAGAGACAGACAGACTGCACTGACTTTTACGTCACGAGGGCTTATTTAGTATCCCCACAGGCGACAGACAGACAGACTGCACTGACTTTTACGTCACGAGGGCTTATTTAGTATCCCCACAGGCGACAGACAGACAGACTGCACTGACTTTTACGTCACGAGGGCTTATTTAGTATCCCCACAGGGGACAGAGACAGACAGACTGCACTGGCTTTTACGTCAGGGCTTATTTAGTATCCCCACAGGGGACAGAGACAGACAGACTGCACTGGCTTTTACGTCACGAGGGCATATTTAGTATCCCCACAGGGGACAGAGACAGACAGACTGCACTGGCTTTTACGTCAGGGCTTATTTAGTATCCCCACAGGGGACAGAGACAGACAGACTGCACTGGCTTTTACGTCAGGGCTTATTTAGTATCCCCACAGGGGACAGAGACAGACAGACTGCACTGGCTTTTACGTCACGAGGGCTTATTTAGTATCCCCACAGGGGACAGAGACAGACAGACTGCACTGACTTTTACGTCACGAGGGCTTATTTAGTATCCCCACAGGCGACAGAGACAGACAGACTGCACTGACTTTTACGTCAGGGCTTATTTAGTATCCCCACAGGGGACAGAGACAGACAGACTGCACTGACTTTTACGTCAGGGCTTATTTAGTATCCCCACAGGGGACAGAGACAGACAGACTGCACTGGCTTTTACGTCAGGGCTTATTTATTATCCCCACAGGGGACAGAGACAGACAGACTGCACTGGCTTTTACGTCAGGGCTTATTTAGTATCCCCACAGGGGACAGAGACAGACAGACTGCACTGGCTTTTACGTCACGAGGGCTTATTTAGTATCCCCACAGGGGACAGAGACAGACAGACTGCACTGGCTGCACTGACTTTTACGTCACGAGGGCTTATTTAGTATCCCCACAGGCGACAGAGACAGACAGACTGCACTGACTTTTACGTCAGGGCTTATTTAGTATCCCCACAGGCGACAGAGACAGACAGACTGCACTGACTTTTACGTCACGAGGGCTTATTTAGTATCCCCACAGGGGACAGAGACAGACAGACTGCACTGGCTTTTACGTCACGAGGGCTTATTTAGTATCCCCACAGGGGACAGAGACAGACAGACTGCACTGACTTTTACGTCAGGGCTTATTTAGTATCCCCACAGGCGACAGAGACAGAGAGACTGCACTGGCTTTTACGTCACGAGGGCATATTTAGTATCCCCACAGGGGACAGAGACAGACAGACTGCACTGACTTTTACGTCTGTTGAGCTTGCTTATCAGTCCTTGAACACTATCGCCTCGTCAACCAATACAACTGTTATTATTCCTTGTGTTTGGTTGAATCTTAATTAATTCCACATGTCATTTTCGAGTTCGAGGCTTTGAGAGAACAATGTTTTGCTCTAGTGATGAGGTGCGAGGTAACAGCCAAGAGCGAGATGAGACGACGACAGCGAGACAACCTGTATCAAACTAACCGGGGGAGTTGTGCAACATGCATCGCTCTGCCTCAAGGCCTTGACAGCATGGAGAGTCTTCATCCATTTCTGCATCAGCTCCTGTTACCCTGTTCGTTCACTCGAGTGCTCGCACGCGCACACACGTGCACACGCACGCGCGCACACACACACTTTTAATGAGTGTTGCCCCCCCCACACACACACACACACTCCCCCTGAAGGATCTAGATAGTATCCATGGTACTCTGGCCTTGCTCTATTGATACTCTGTGGGAGAAGTGTTATATCAAAGGACACATAAGCACGTCATACAAGGCAAGCGAGTGCCTGGAGCTTTGAGATGGACTGAGAGAGATAGCAGTGTAGCATCATACTGCGGTGTCCATCGACCACTGACGACGCAGGGAGGCTTCATTAGAGCGGCTAGGCGCAATGGAGCCCACTCCCACCCGCTGAGGCTCAGCGTGTGCTTACGTCATCGTGTGTGTTGACCCAGTCCAACAGGATGCTCATTGACGCTATGAAAACCTCTGGCTCTGAACTCAATTATCCTGTCGTTATCGCTGAAGACGGACAGGGGCATGTTGAAAATGTGCGACCAGGCCAAAGCAGTATGTCTATCGAAACCTATATAAGGAGACAGTGGAGTATCTTGCCATCCAGAGGGGAGACAGGGTTCAAAACATGGACAATCAGAGCTTGGTAAACTGTATATAGAAGCCTAGACAGGGAGTTGATACAGCGCCCCGCCATTGTGAAAGAAGGAGGATTATGGGAGGAAGGAGCCGAGGAAATGAGGCTTATTTCCCCCTGGGGCTGGTCATGCCGGTCCTCGCCACTCTGCAATGGTGCTCCAGCCAGGGCCCAAAAACGAGGCCCATTAGCTGGTCCTAATGGTAGCAGGGTTGGCCTGCATCCTGCCAGTTGTCCCCCAAGGGTGCGTGCCAGGACCGCTGTCTGTTGCTATAGTTAGTATCTCATACCATGACCCTGGTGACCAACGAGCACTGTCTGTTCCTCCAGTTACAACTGTCCTGCAGGGATGAATGCCAGCACCTCTGTCTGTTTGTTCCTCCGGTTATCCTTATGACACGACCCCGGTGTCCCCCGGCATGGAGGCTCTAGTCTGGACCCGAGTCTGCTTTCGCTCCCCTCTCCTTCTGTAGGGTCTATATTTGACACGACTATGAACATTGATACAAATCCCAGACCAGACAGTGGCCGACATGCCAAACAAAAGGCATAAATCCGACAGAAGTGACACGTTGCAAAACGGTAAATCACGAGAAATCTGCACAGAGGATACTGTATGGAAGAGAACATAGTGTAGAGCCCCAAACAAAAGGTACAAACCAGAAAGAAGCTACTGGAAAGAAACTACACGACTAAGAGACTAATGCCGTACATATACTACTGTTTGAAGAGGCAACATTACCGTACACAGATGTAGGACCTTAATTTGAGCCAGCTTGCTACAGCAGGAAAATAATCCTGCAGCGACAGGAAATGTATATTCTAATTAATGGCCATTTTTATACGGGTTGATCAATTATCCGTAAGGAAAAATCAAGTCTGAAATTCCTACGTGTGACAATCTTCAGAAGACGTTTGAAACCTCAAACACACGACACACTTTAAATTCACTGCGACCAGTTGGTCTGCACCTACATGTCAAACCCAAGGTGCAGACCAGAAAATAGAAAGAAGTTCATCCCCAAAGAGAATACATTTTAAACAGGCAGGAAACATAAACCAGGTGCTACAGTATAGAGAGGTTTTCTACATTAGACCAGCCAGCAGCCAGTGGTCACTAAGGGAGACGTAATGCCTACAAACAAAGGTACACATCAGACAGAAGCTACTGGATAGAATCTACCCACCAGAGAGAAGACAAAGGTCACATTGAGGCTACTGTATGGCCAGCCAGCAGCCAGGACCCAGTGAGGGAGACAGACTGAGATTCAATGTGTTCCCAGCCAGTTCAAAAGTGAGCGGGTGCTAGCTGACTGAGAGCACACAGTGTGCAGCAGACATCGAGAGAGAGAGAGGCTGGAAGTTTGACAATTTCCGTCCCCGCCGGCCCAGCGTGTGTCTGCCAGCAGGAGGGGCGGTCTCCGTTTTCCACTGGGGAGAAGTTATGGCGTGATTCGCGTGTCATTCAAAACCACTCCGGTTGGCGGGAAATGTGTGGGCAAATGTGTTTGTGTGTGTGTGTGTGTGTGTGTGTGTGTGTGTGTGTGTGTGTGTGTGTGTGTGTGTGTGTGTGTGTGTGTGTGTGTGTGCATATGAGTGAGTGAGTGAGTGAGTGAGTGAGTGAGTGAGTGAGTGAGTGACAGAGAGGGAGAGAGAGAGAGAGAGAGATAAAGACAACGTTTCTGTGTATAAGTGATTGTATTAAAGAACAGTAAGAACACACACACGCACACAGACACTTGCACCGTCGTGTTGACCAAAGCCTTTCCATCACTGATACCACGTTGAGTATTCAGTATTGACTGAGGTCTATGGAAAGCCAATGCTTGAAAGCGTGATTGACACATCTGGCAACACAACCTAAACTGCTGTGGAAAATATATGAGCCACAGCAAATCAAACCATGATAATAGCTCATAGCCTCACCTCAAAATTACAGTGGGGAGGGTCATTGAGGCATCAGTCAACTCTGATGTCTTTATTACATCTACTAAAACTATCCCTTTGCTGGACACACACCAGCACACAAACACACACACACACACACACACACACACACACACACACACACACACACACACACACACACACTTGACCTCATCTCTGAAACTTCATTTAACCAACAGAGACAGTCGTTTCAGTGGCGACGGAAGAGGGAGGGAGTGAAGGGACGAGCGGAGTTCTGGGTTCACCAATGTCAAGATGGTAGCGAGAGAGAAGAAGCGGCCTGAGGTCGCCACCCCTGCTATGACGGCCAATTCTATCACACACACACGGATTCTATTACTCACACTAATATAACACTAATGAGGAGGCCATTACTGAGTGCCAGAAATAACCCAGGGGACGTTTGAGGGACGTTAGAGGGTGTGTGTGTCCCCTGCCACTGGCTATAAGAATACATAGACTGTGGACGCAGCTGCCAAGAGAGTCACCTGACTCTCCTTATCAACGGGCTCACGCCTCACTGCTTACTCTAACTCAAACAGGGGATTGGGGAGAGGGGAGGGGGATGGGAGAGAGAGAGTGGAGGAGGAGGAGGGAACGGGGGATAGAGAAAGCAAGAAAGAATGTGGAGAGGAAGAGCAGAACGGATGGACGGGAGAAAGAGAGGTGGAGGAGAGAAAGAAATGGTGGGGAGAGATTCGGAAGAGAGGGAAAAGGTGATGAGAGGGACAGAGCGAGGTTAGAGAGATTCAGAAGAGAGGGAAAATGTGATGAGAGGGACAGAGCGAGGTTAGAGAGATTCAGAAGAGAGGGAAAAGGTGATGAGATGGACAGAGCGAGGTTCGAGAGATTCAGAAGAGAGGGAAAATGTGATGAGATGGACAGAGCGAGGTTAGAGAGATTCAGAAGAGAGGGAAAATGTGATGAGATGGACAGAGCGAGGTTCGAGAGATTCAGAAGAGAGGGAAAAGGTGATGAGATGGAAAGAGCGAGGTTCGAGAGATTCAGAAGAGAGGGAAAATGTGATGAGATGGACAGAGCGAGGTTAGAGATTCAGAAGAGAGGGAAAATGTGATGAGATGGACAGAGCGAGGTTCGAGAGATTCAGAAGAGAGGGAAAAGGTGATGAGATGGAAAGAGCGAGGTTCGAGAGATTCAGAAGAGAGGGAAAATGTGATGAGATGGACAGAGCGAGGTTAGAGAGATTCAGAAGAGAGGGAAAATGTGATGAGATGGACAGAGCGAGGTTCGAGAGATTCAGAAGAGAGGGAAAATGTGATGAGACGGACAGAGCGAGGTTAGAGAGATTCAGAAGAGAGGGAAAAGGTGATGAGATGGACAGAGCGAGGTTCGAGAGATTCAGAAGAGAGGGAAAATGTGATGAGATGGACAGAGCGAGGTTAGAGAGATTCAGAAGAGAGGGAAAAGGTGATGAGATGGAAAGAGCGAGGTTCGAGAGATTCAGAAGAGAGGGAAAAGGTGATGAGATGGACAGAGCGAGGTTAGAGAGATTCAGAAGAGAGGGAAAAAGGTGATGAGATGGACAGAGCGAGGTTCGAGAGATTCAGAAGAGAGGGAAAAGGTGATGAGATGGACAGAGCGAGGTTCGAGAGATTCAGAAGAGAGGGAAAAGGTGATGAGATGGACAGAGCGAGGTTAGAGAGATTCAGAAGAGAGGGAAAAGGTGATGAGACGGACAGAGTGAGGTTAAAGAGATTCAGAAGAGAGGGAAAAGGTGATGAGACGGACAGAGCGAGGTTAGAGAGATTCAGAAGAGAGGGAAAAGGTGATGAGATGGACAGAGCGAGGTTAGAGAGATTCAGAAGAGAGGGAAAAGGTGATGAGATGGACAGAGCGAGGTTCGAGAGATTCAGAAGAGAGGGAAAAGGTGATGAGATGGACAGAGCGAGGTTAGAGAGATTCAGAAGAGAGGGAAAAGGTGATGAGATGGAAAGAGCGAGGTTAGAGAGATTCAGAAGAGAGGGAAAAGGTGATGAGATGGACAGAGCGAGGTTAGAGAGATTCAGAAGAGAGGGAAAAGGTGATGAGATGGACAGAGCGAGGTTAGAGAGATTCAAAATGGAGGGAAAAGGTGATGAGATGGACAGCGAGGTTAGAGAGATTCAGAAGAGAGGGAAAAGGTGATGAGATGGACAGAGCGAGGTTAGAGAGATTCAGAAGAGAGGGAAAAGGTGATGAGATGGAAAGAGCGAGGTTAGAGAGATTCAGAAGAGAGGGAAAAGGTGATGAGATGGACAGAGCGAGGTTAGAGAGATTCAGAAGAGAGGGAAAAGGTGATGAGATGGACAGAGCGAGGTTAGAGAGATTCAGAAGAGAGGGAAAAGGTGATGAGATGGACAGAGCGAGGTTAGAGAGATTCAGAAGAGAGGGAAAAGGTGATGAGATGGACAGAGCGAGGTTAGAGAGATTCAGAAGAGAGGGAAAAGGTGATGAGATGGACAGAGCGAGGTTAGAGAGATTCAGAAGAGGGGGAAAAGGTGATGAGATGGACAGAGCGAGGTTAGAGAGATTCAGAATGGAGGGAAAAGGTGATGAGATGGATAGAGCGAGGTTAGAGAGATTCAGAATGGAGGGAAAATGTGATGAGATGGACAGAGTGAGGTTAGAGAGATTCAGAAGAGAGGGAAAAGGTGATGAGATGGACAGAGCGAGGTTAGAGAGATGGGAGATCTGGCCAATGTTTCTTCCATTTGAACTACACACTCATTTGTCACCATCACAGACCACCAGAGTGTTTCCACTGGCCAGCGGTGTGTGTGTGTGTGTTACAGGTCTGTCTCTGGATCAGCTCATGGAACCTGAGCTTTCATTTCCTCTCTGTGAAGACTGACTAGACTAACAGAGAGAAGTGTATAAATGAACACAACACACACACACATTTTCCAAACGTCTAGACTCTCTAAGAGGTCATAGTTTTTTACTTCATTCAGAGTTTAACGCTATGCGTGAGAGGAATGAGAGATGGGCTGAGGTGGGCTTTTTCTGTTTCAGGGGGTTGGTAGAGGGGGCAGGGAGTTGATGGCTCAAATTGTTGAGTCAACTGAAAAGCGTTCTTTGCCTCAAGCCATGTCTGGCAATGGGTCAAGATACTGCACTGAATGACATCTGGCAATGTGTGTGTGTGTGTGTGTGTGTGTGTGTAATGTGTATATCTGTGTAATGTGTGTGTGCGGGTGTCTGTGAGAGACAAAGTGGGAACTGACTGCAGTTTATACAACATAGAGCCTCGGGCTGTGATCCTGAACATTCCATCAGCTTTGAAAGGGATTCAGTCAAACTCAGAGCCACACATCTACATGGAGTACAGTAGAAACCATGTTTGTTTTAATGGACAAGCCTGGTGCTGCTACACCATCCACACACAGCACAGTGCCATGCTGTCGCCCAACTTCAAAAAGACCCTTAGCCCCTTCGGGTCTGGAGCATCTATTATATGTATTATTAACTCAATACAGTGGTAAGATGTAGTGATCAGCGGATTGAAGAATGGTCCAGTTTCCCTTCCTGCTAAGGGTGTCAAGACTGAACAGGTGGAGAGGTGGAAAAGCATTCATATGACCTACGATGACATCACACTGGGTGGGCTCACACTCAAGTGGAAAAGGAACACATTTTGACTTGACACAGTAGCAGCCTTGCATAGTGGTATGTGTGGCGTGAAGCGACTCGTTCAGAGCCAGGCGTGAGAGAGAGAAATAGGGTGTGTGTGAATGGGTTTCTTTTTACTATGGAAAACAGCAAGTGGCTCCCAATAACAGACTGAGTCCGTGTGTTAAGTTAATGCCCACTTAAAACACTGTGAAGAGGGTGATTGAAGTGTGTGACTGCCACTTTCCATTTGCATTGGGGTTAAGTTAAAAGGGTTTGAGGAGTAAGGGGGAGGAGGACGGGTTATGAACTAGGGCCAAATCATTATACAGAGAGAAAAGAGAGAGAGATACGTTTCTGCTACGTCTGTGGAGAATATTCCTGGAGCCAAACTGCCACCTAATTATGATGATGTCAAAATGTGTAGTTCCAGTGTATCATAGACCTCTCTCTCTCTCTCTCTCTCTCTCTCTCTCTCTCTCTGTTTGTTTCTATGGAATTGAGGTCAGGGCTTTGAGACGGTCACTCCAATACCTTGACTTTGTTGTCCTTAAACCATTTTGTCACAACATTGGAAGTATGCTTGTGGTCATTGTCCATTTGGAAGATCCATTTGCTTTGAGATGTTGCTTCAATATATCCACATCATTTCCCTCCTTATGATGCCATCATATTTTGTGAAGTGCACCAGTCCCTCCTTCAGCAAAGCACCCCCAAAACATGATGCTGCCACCCTCATGCTTCACGGTTGGGATGGTGTTCTTGGAAGCCTCCCCCTTTTTCCGCCAAAAATAACGATGGTCATTATGGCCTAAAAGTTATATTTTTGTTTCATACGACCAGAGGACATTTCTCCAAAAAGTACAATCTTTGTCCCCATGTGCAGTTGCAAGCTGTATTCTGTATTTTTTATGGCTGTTTTGGAGCAGTGGCTTCTTCCTTGCTGAGCTGCCTTTCAGGTTATGTCGATATAGGACTCGTTCTTGTCAGGACCCGGTTACGAACCTGGGTCTCCGGAGTGAGAAACAGTCACTTAACCAACTGAGCCACGAATAGTCAGCAGAACCCAGAAGATGAGGCAGACACAGCAGTACTTAAGACGGTGTATTTAATAAAGTAAAAAAGGAGAAGTCCTTCAATACAAAATGGCAAATCCAAAAGGTGGTAGGTATAGCACAAAAAAGCCTCAAGAGATACTCAAAAACAAAAACAGATTTCCACAAGAGCATCCACCGGAAACGACAAGAATACACAGAACACTAGGGCTGGGTGCTAACATACAAACACAGAGCACAGAACTGAGGGAAACTAAGGGTTTAAATACAATCAGGGGAAACGAGGCACAGGTGCAAATAATAATGGGGAACAAGGGAAAAAACACAAGGTCAAAAAGCACAATGGGGGCATCTAGTGACCAAAACCCGGAACAACCCTGGCCAAATCCTGACAGTTCTACTGTGGATATAGATACTTCTGTACCTGTTTCCTCCAGCATCTTCACATGGTCCGTGGCTGTTGTTCTGGGATTAATTTGCACTTTTCGCACCAAAGTACATTCATCTCTCGGAGACAGAACACGTCTACCTTCCTGATCGGTATGACGGCTGCGTGGTCCCATGGTGTTTATACTTGTGTACTATTGTTTGTACAGATGTGCGTGGTACCTTCAGGCATTTGGAAATTGCTCCCAAGGATGAACCAGACTTGTGGAGGTCTACAATTTATTTTCTGAGGTCTTGGCTGATTTCTTTTGATTTTCCCCATGATGTCAAGCAAAGAGGCACTGAGTTTGAAGGTAGGCCTTGAAATACATCCACAGGTACACCTACAATTGACTTAAATGATGTCATGTAGCCTGTCAGAAGCTTCGAAAGCATGACATAATTTTCTGGAATTTTCCAAGATGTTTAAAGGCACAATCAACTTAGTGTTTATTTTATTTAACTAGGCTGTGGGTTAATTGCCTTGTTCAGGGGCAGAACGACAGATTTTTACCTTGTCAGCTCGGGGATTCAAACTTGCAACCTTTCGGTTACAAGTCCAATGCTCTAACCACTAGGCTACCTGCCGCCCCAATAGTGTATGTAAACTTCTGACCCACTGGAATTGTGATACAGTGAATTATAAGTGAAATAATCTGTCTGTAAACTATTGTTGGAAAAATTACTTGTGTCATGCACAAAGTAGATGTCCTAACCGACTTACCAAAACTATAGTTTCTTAACAAGAAATGTGTGGAGTGGTTGAAAAACTAGTATTAATGACTCCCACCAAAGTGTATGTAAACTTCCAACTTCAACTGCATATTGGCTTTATCAAAGTCTGGTAATCTGGTTCGCAGCACGTATAGTAAGCATAATGATCTTGTTAAATCTGGCTCAGTTGGTAGACCACGGTGCTTGAAACGCCAGGATTGTGGTTCGATTCCCAGGGCCACCCATAGATAAGGTCAAATGTATGGACGCGTGACTGAGGTTGCTTTGGGATAAAAGCTGCTGCTAAATGGCATTTATTATAAATGGACCTTTTCAAAGGTCAACAAGGTGTCTGTCGCTGACCCCCTGTGAAGTTTAACCTTTGGTGTACTTCTACTTCCACCAGCAGGGTTATGTACACTGTGACTGAAACTCATCCGGCTTTCATGGTTGTGTCACAATCTCTGGTTCACTAACAGTCGTTTGAACCCAAGTGTCCCCATGGTAACATTACTGTGACAACCAATTTGAATACCAACATGGATAAATTACTTTAAAACATGTATTTTTTGGAGGGGGGGGTGCCCCAAAGCACTGATCTGGCTGGAGAAGGGCTATGATCTGGGCCAGGTCAAGGGTGTGTTCTCCTACGTAGTCATACGAGGTTTAAAACCACAGGCCCTTGTGATTGAGAGTCAGGCAATCAGAGTTTGTATTTTTTGGGACAGGGAGGGAGGGGAGAACTAGCTTGGTCCCAGATCTGTTTAAGCTGTCTGTGTGACAATGACCACGGGAGTTGGCAAGACAGCACAAACAGATCTGGGACCAGTCTGGAGAACAAGTAGGGTTGACACAGTGGCAGCAAAATTCATCACGTTTAAGTACAGAAAGAGCTGCAGCTTGTTTCAATTAGCCCAGTCCCAGATCAGTTTGCGACTGGCGTGACATTGGCCATAGGAGTTGGCAAGACAGAACTGACAGATCTGGGACCAGGCTATGATTTAATTGCCTGGGAAGTGGAACAGCTGGCCGGGACTAGGGCCTCACAGATCTAGCAGAGATCCAGCGAGAGAGGGGAAGAGGGGGGTGAGCTAGTCAGAAAGCCTGGCTAGGGTGGACTAAACTGGGGCTGGAGCTGGGACAATAGTCTTGAAAGGGCCACATATCAGTCTCTTACCCACACAGATAAATGAATGACATTTACGTTTATAGTAGATCCATCTGATCTTCTGAAATGTGCAAGTATATTGAATACACTGCAATGAACATTTACTGTAAATATGCCTGGATATATTCTAGACCAATATACAGTAATGTACCGTAATACGACCCGTAATATGATCCCCGCTGTCTTCCTTTTGAATCAAATGAAATATACAGCACCGTACATAATTTCTGCACTGAGCTTTTAATGACATCACACTTAAAACCACTTTTACACGGCACTATATTCCTTTTGACGGAGTGGAGCAATTTTGCAAAAGCAAAAACGTCTGGCGCCCTCCCGTAAAGTGATACTAATTCACAGCGCCTTTTCATTTGAAAGACTATAGAGACTTTTCTCTCTCTCTCTCTCTCTCTCTCTCTCTCTCTCTCTCTCTCTCTCTCTCTCTCTCTCTCTCTCTCTCTCTCGACATACAGTTAGGATCCCTGGTTCCACTTCATTTCACCGTAATTGCTACCGGCACCCCACTGATATCTCACAATTTGTTTCCCCCAATTCTTAATTCCTTAATTAAGCCTCCCTGTAAATACGTAAAGCCGCGGTATCTCTCGTCTTTGTTGAACCTCAGAAGAACGGTCGCAGATGTTTTCTCCTCCAACCTCAATAAACACACACTTAGTTAACGTGGGGGTGGTGATCTATGATTGGTAATGGACTGGAATGGACACTTCCCACTGGGCAGTTCAATGTGAAATCCAATCAGTTTTACACGTTGATTTAACGTCATCACATTACATTTACTGAAATGACCAGGAAACAAAATTGATTCAACCGGCTTTTGCCCAGTGGGTTCTGATTGGTTGGTGCGGTCCGGTTGAACCCCTTCCAAAAGGTCAACCTATCAATACATCCACATCACACAGAGAAGTAAGCAGTCACTGTTTCCTCCTTCCCTCCCTCCAATGATTATTTTGTTATCAGGTGAGCGCGGGAGTTGTACAAGGCGCCACGGTTCATTGGTTCATTTCACTTGTAGCAGGTCCACGAATCAAATTCATTTTTGAGTCAAATTGAGCGTCTGCGATCTGGTGAACTTAATGTTTTTATTGGTCTGTCCAATCTGGAAGTATGGTTGTGTGTGTGTGTGTGTTTGTGTGTTTATGCGTGTATTGTGCATTTATGTGTGTTGTTGACTGTCAATGGACTATGACGACAATACAGTGCGTTGGACACACAGCTAAAGAGAGAGAGAGAGGGAGACAGACAGAGAGAGAGACATTATAGCTCTAAATAGCTTAAGCAGCTAGAGGCATGGTGAACACTAACATGAGAGGCTGGCAAATGCAGTACACAATATGAAAATGTGACACGGCATGGCACCCCAAAGACCAGCAACAGCCAATCAGACACCAGGGAATAACCTCCCCACCTCTCCTGATTGGCTCAGCCAGAGGTCGTGCCAGAAGCGGTGCCTTGTTGGATGACACAGGTAATGACAGGTCACATACAACGTATCCACATATTTTTTCATATATATCCAAGTGTATTCAGATAAGTCTATAAGCCCCCCCCCCCCTGTCGTATCTTTGGCATTCCCACATACAATGTTATTACAGATCATGTAGGGTAGGGAAGGGTCAGATACAACATATCTAAACATATGTCATACATCAGACTATATCCAGATAAGTCTATATAAGCTTGTATGGAAAGCCCTCCTAGCGTATTCTCGGTAGGCTCACAGACTATAGACCGAGGACTATAGATGTCATCAACAGCTCTCTCCTCTCCTCATATCCAGTGAGGGCAAAGGAAATGTACGAAGGATGGTATTAAAGTCGAGTTATAACTCAGTAAACAGACAACAGCTTTACTCAAAACGCTGTTAAAGACAACAAATGCTGACACCAACTTGCGGTAAAGCCGGAGGGAAACTCCAGAACGGAAAAAAAATAATCACAAACAAAATCAAATAAATCTGGCAACAACTCGGCGTTCCGACTCGGTATTACCCAAAACTCATTACATTGAGACTGAAAAGGCGAAAGTCCTCTTTCCTCGTCGTGATTATTCAAATTAGATGCTTAGTTTGTGCTGGGAGGAAAATGGAAGTTAGGCAACTTGACAGGATTCTCGCTGAAAAGCCTTTCAGTGTCTCTCC
Source organism: Oncorhynchus masou masou (assembly GCF_036934945.1). NCBI lineage: Eukaryota > Metazoa > Chordata > Actinopteri > Salmoniformes > Salmonidae > Oncorhynchus > Oncorhynchus masou. The sequence goes on from NC_088215.1 coordinate 14,420,835, forward strand.
AATGACCCTGAAATTAAACTAGAACTCCCCATCTCCATTTTTACAAACAAACCAACTCAGGGCTTTTAGAACCCACAAGCTCTTAAAGGGGGATTCAAGATGTCCGCTCTGCTGAGGGTGCAGTTCAACTGTACTTACAAGGCCATGAAACTTTGAGTCTTTCTTCTTTGCCTTTGTTCAGTTTCAAGTTCTGTCTTTCATTATCTGTGACAATTTTCTCTTCCCTAAACAGTGGACCCACAGGACGAAACATTTTAATTCTAGCCCAGCACTGAGCACACCTGATTCAAACAACCAACTAACCATCAAGCCTGCTATTCATTGAATCAGGTGTATTATTGCAGTGTTGGAACAAATCTCTACAGTCCCCAGAACTAAAAGAGAGAAATAGAGAAATGTTGCCCTCTGTGTAATACTGGTAGTGTGACCCACCAGCCTTATCAGTCTTATTGAGACAATACCGATAGCTTGTTCAGCCAATAAAAACAGGTGTAGTCACAGAACGTATCGGTCACAGAGAGTATCGGTCACAGAGAGTATCGGTCACAGAACGTATCGGTCACAGAACGTATCGGTCACAGAACGTTTCGGTCACAGAGAGTATCGGTCACAGAAAGTATCGGTCACAGAAAGTATCGGTCACAGAAAGTATTGGTCACAGAACGTTTTGGTCACAGAGAGTATCGGTCACAGAGAGTATCGGTCATAGGTCACTGCGGTCACAGAAAGTATCGGTCAAGATATTCACAGAACGTATCGGTCTGAAAGTATCGGTCCAGAGAGTATCGGTCACAGAGAGTATCGGTCACAGAACGTATCGGTCACAGAACTCGGTCACAGAACGTCGGTCACAGAGTCGGTCACAGATAAGAGAGTATCGGTCTGAAAGTATCGGTCAAAAAGTGGTCACAGAACGTTAAGAGAGTATCGGTCAAATATCGGTCAAATGGTCAAAAAGTGTCACAGAACATATCGGTCAAAACGTTCGGTCACAGAAATAAAGAACGTATCGGTCATTGGTTATCAGTCCTTCCGCGACACTCACAGCCCTGAAGACACATCACCCACACACACACGCACACACACAACACACCCACACACCCGCACCCACACCCACACACACACACACACACACACACACACACACACACACACACACACACACACACACACACACACACACCTCTCTTGGGCTTGCAGACTTACCATCATATGACGGCCAGAAAAAAGCATGTGTGTGTGTGACCCTCCAGGTACTGTGTGTGTGTGTGACCCTCCAGGTACTGTGTGTGTGTGTGTGACCCTCCAGGTACTGTGTGTGTGTGTGACCCTCCAGGTACTGTGTGTGTGTGTGACCCTCCAGGTACTGTGTGTGTGTGTGACCCTCCAGGTACTGTGTGTGTGTGTGACCCTCCAGGTACTGTGTGTGTGTCCACGTGTGTCTGAGAAGCAGCCTGTACGTGTATTCACTCCCCACAGATTCAAGGTCTAAAATCCTGAAATGTCACTCTAACAATTACATGTACAATTCTCTGCCGTGTTCCATCCCACACTAGAAGCCAGCATCTAAACAAGTCTCAAGGTCAGGAGAGGAAAGGCCATTATCAGGTAGGGTGAAAAGAGAGAGGAGACAACAAGAAAACGCAGACAGAGAGAGAGACCAACACAGTTACATACTGTAGGTTGGCCCATGGAACATCCACCCAGAAACAAGAGAAAACCATTAAAAAAGAGTTAAATCTGGGCACACTACATCAGGAGAAGTTCAACCAAGGTGACGGAGAGAAGGAGAAAAACAGAGAGAGAAAGCTCAGAGGCAGTTGCGGTAGCAAGAAGCAGCGAGGAGGAGAAGCACTCAAACTGAGCTCACCACAGAAAGAAAAAAACTATAATCTTGAACTGAAGAAATTAAGAAAGTTCTGCGAGACAGATAGAGCACAGTGATAAACAACCAGACACTGCAGAAGAGAGAGAGAGAGAGAGAGAGAGAGAGAGAGAGAGAGAGAGAGAGAGAGAGAGAGTCTACCTGAGTTTAGTTTTTGCAATCATTCTGTCACATACATAAAGTATACTTTAAAGTACTACATAAGTATTTCCTTGGGTTATCTCTACTTTACTATTTGCTTTTACTTCACTACATTCCTAAAGAAAATAATGTACTTTTTACTCCATACATACATGAACATCCCTGGTCATCCCTACTACCTCTGATCTGGCTGACTCACTAGACAGTGAACATCTCTGGTCATCCCTCTGCCTCTGATCTGGCTGACTCACTAGACAGTGAACATCCCTGGATATCCCTCTGCCTCTGATCTGGCTGACTCACTAGACAGTGAACATCCCTGGTCATCCCTCTGCCTCTGATCTGGCTGACTCACTAGACAGTGAACATCCCTGGTCATCCCTCTGCCTCTGATCTGGCTGACTCACTAGACAGTGAACATCCCTGGTCATCCCTCTGCCTCTGATCTGGCTGACTCACTAGACAGTGAACATCCCTGGTCATCCCTCTGCCTCTGATCTGGCTGACTCACTAGACAGTGAACATCCCTGGTCATCCCTCTGCCTCTGATCTGGCTGACTCACTAGACAGTGAACATCCCTGGTCATCCCTCTGCCTCTGATCTGGCTGACTCACTAGACAGTGAACATCCCTGGATATCCCTCTGCCTCTGATCTGGCTGACTCACTAAACAGAGAACATCCCTGGTCATCTCTACTACCTCTGATCTGGCTGACTCACTAGACAGTGAACATCCCTGGATATCCCTCTGCCTCTGATCTGGCTGACTCACTAAACAGAGAACATCCCTGGTCATCTCTACTACCTCTGATCTGGCTGACTCACTAAACAGAGAACATCCCTGGTCATCTCTACTACCTCTGATCTGGCTGACTCACTAAACAGAGAACATCCCTGGTCATCTCTACTACCTCTGATCTGGCTGACTCACTAAACAGAGAACATCCCTGGTCATCTCTACTACCTCTGATCTGGCTGACTCACTAAACAGAGAACATCCCTGGTCATCTCTACTACCTCTGATCTGGCTGACTCACTAAACAGAGAACATCCCTGGTCATCTCTACTACCTCTGATCTGGCTGACTCACTAAACAGAGAACATCCCTGGTCATCTCTACTACCTCTGATCTGGCTGACTCACTAAACACAACTTCTTAGTTTATAAATGATGAGGAAGTGTTGGAGTGTGCCCCTGGCTGTCTGTAAATAAAATACAAACAGGAACTGGTCCATCTGGTTTGCTTAATATAAGCAATTTGAAATTATTTATATTTTTACTTTTACTTTTAATACGTAAGTATATATTTGCAATTACATTTACTTTTGATACTGAAGTATATTTAAAACCAAATACTTTGCCTCAAGTAGTATTTTACTGGGTGACTTTCACTTTTACTTGAGTCATTTTCTATTAAGGGATCTTTACTTTTACTCAAGTATGAGGAGTTTCTCCTTTCTATGTCATGGTACTTGAACAGGGGGGAGGCTCTGACCCATAGTTTCTCCTTTCAATGTAATGGTACTTGAACAGGGGAGGCTCTGACCCATAGTTTCTCCTTTCAATGTAATGGTACTTGAACAGGGGGAGGCTCTGGCACATAGTTTCTCCTTTCTATGTAATGGTACTTGAACAGAGGGAGGCTCTGACCCATAGTTTCTCCTTTCTATGTAATGGTACTTGAACAGGGGGGAGGCTCTGACCCATAGTTTCTCCTTTCTATGTAATGGTACTTGAACAGGGGGGAGGCTCTGACCCATAGTTTCTCCTTTCAATGTAATGGTACTTGAACAGGGGGGAGGCTCTGACCCATAGTTTCTCCTTTCTATGTCATGGTACTTGAACAGGGGGGAGGCTCTGACCCATAGTTTCTCCTTTCTATGTCATGGCACTTGAACAGGGGGGAGGCTCTGACCCATAGTTTCTCCTTTCTATGTCATGGCACTTGAACAGGGGGGAGGCTCTGACCCATAGTTTCTCCTTTCTATGTCATGGCACTTGAACAGGGGGGAGGCTCTGACCCATAGTTTCTCCTTTCTATGTAATGGTACTTGAACAGGGGGAGGCTCTGACCCATAGTTTCTCCTTTCAATGTCATGGTACTTGAACAGGGGGGAGGCTCTGACCCATAGTTTCTCCTTTCAATGTCATGGTACTTGAACAGGGGGGAGGCTCTGACCCATAGTTTCTCCTTTCAATGGCATGGTACTTGAACAGGGGGGAGGCTCTGACCCATAGTTTCTCCTTTCTATGTCATGGCACTTGAACAGGGGGAGGCTCTGACCCATAGTTACTCCTTTCTATGTAATGGTACTTGAACAGGGGGGAGGCTCTGACCCATAGTTTCTCCTTTCAATGGCATGGTACTTGAACAGGGGGGAGGCTCTGACCCATAGTTTCTCCTTTCTATGTCATGGCACTTGAACAGGGGGAGGCTCTGACCCATAGTTACTCCTTTCTATGTAATGGTACTTGAACAGGGGGGAGGCTCTGACCCATAGTTACTCCTTTCTATGTAATGGTACTTGAACAGGGGGGAGGCTCTGACCCATAGTTTCTCCTTTCAATGTCATGGTACTTGAACAGGGGGGAGGCTCTGACCCATAGTTTCTCCTTTCAATGTCATGGTACTTGAACAGGGGGGAGGCTCTGGCCCATAGTTTCTCCTTTCTATGTAATGGTACTTGAACAGGGGGGAGGCTCTGACCCATAGTTTCTCCTTTCAATGTCATGGCACTTGAACAGGGGGAGGCTCTGACCCATAGTTTCTCCTTTCTATGTAATGGTACTTGAACAGGGGGGAGGCTCTGACCCATAGTTTCTCCTTTCAATGTCGTGGTACTTGAACAGGGGGGAGGCTCTGACCCATAGTTTCTCCTTTCAATGTCATGGTACTTGAACAGGGGGGAGGCTCTGACCCATAGTTTCTCCTTTCTATGTCATGGTACTTGAACAGGGGGGAGGCTCTGACCCATAGTTTCTCCTTTCAATGTCATGGTACTTGAACAGGGGGGAGGCTCTGACCCATAGTTTCTCATTTCTATGTCATGTCACTTGAACAGGGGGGAGGCTCTGACCCATAGTTTCTCCTTTCTATGTAATGGCACTTGAACAGGGGGGAGGCTCTGACCCATAGTTTCTCCTTTCTATGTAATGGCACTTGAACAGGGGGGAGGCTCTGACCCATAGTTTCTCCTGGACAGGTCTAGGGTTGCAAAATTCCCTGGTTTCCCAGAAATATTGGGCCTGGTAGGAGGAATCCTGCTTATTCTCTCGTAATTCCAGGAATCTTACAACCAGGATTTCTGGAAAACCAGGGGAATATTTGGAAAGTTACCAAACCCTAGTCAGGTCAAGATAAAACACCTGGACAAATGTCTTTGTAGAAATAACTTTCATAACTATGTGGTTGTGACCAAGTGGTTTCATCACATCAGATGAAAGACAAAACATGACGTCTATTTTCG